>NW_024882937.1:0-162145 GCF_019059575.1 Amphibalanus amphitrite
AAGAAAGAAGAAAACAAAGAAACAGTGTAGAGAATGGGGAGGAAGGGGCACAGAAAGTGAACGAATGGAAAGCGAAAGGAGTGAACAAAACAAAGCAGACAAATCATCCATCATTCTTTGCCGGTCATGCATGCCCAGTCATCTTACGCCTTTCCCATTCGCTCCTCTCTCCCCTCAGCCTTGCTCCCCATGGGCCGGGACGGGTTCAGACTTTCAGACACCACTCCACCGCGGAGCGGTCAGCCGGTAGCCGGGGAGGGTCGGCGGCCGGGAGGACGGGGTCACAGGTCGAGAACGGGCCGTAACACCCTAACGGTGAGAGGATCACGCGTCACGACAGGGCCGTGACGCGGCCAGCTACCGTGACGCGGTGGCGGCGCGCGGGGCGCGTGCTCGTCCGCGCGCCGCCGGCCATGCGCGGGAGATCCGCTGGGCACCCCCGGTCACCTCCTCAGAGCGGACAAGCAGGAAGTGCCGCGAGAGGGGTGGCCGCGACATGGGGATAAGTAAGAAGATTGTTCGCCGTTTTTTTTGTAATTTATTTAAGGCTCATTTGCTCCTAAGCAATCTGACTGAGCATAGATGACAATGTGACATCTCATTTAACTAAAACAATAAATATTCCTAATCGTCCAATCCCAGTGATATATTTAGGGATAACGAATAAAACATTGCCACTATATACAGGGTGACACAAAAAAAAAACGGTCATCACCAAATTTCGAATAACTTCGGAAGTTTTATTCAGATCATCACCAAACTTCGGCCACTTAAGGTCACACCTATGTAGCATACATCCACCAAGTTTCAAGTCTTCACTACGAACACTTTTAGTACAGTGTGTGTTTTACTGACGCTCCACAATGTGCTCCAGGTGAGCGCCACGGCGCTGCAGGGCGTAGGCACACTTGCATCCGGCGGGCAAAGTTGTCGATAACCCGATGGCTGTGCTCTTTACAGAGTGCAATGGCCTCTGGAGACAGTGCTCAGGGGGTGTGCTACCCCTGAAACGTTATTCTTATCGGGTTATCGGCAACTTTGCCCGCCGGATGCAGGTGTGCCTACGCCCTGCAGCGCCGGTGCGCTCACCTGGAGCACATTGTGGAGCGTCCGTAAAACACACGATGTACTAAAAGTATTCGTAGTGAAGACTTGAAACTTGGTGGATGTCTGCTACATAGGTGTGACCTAAAGTGGCCGAAGTTTGGTGATGATCTGAATAAAACTTCCGAAGTTATTCGAATTTTGGTGACGACCGCTTTTTTTGTGTCACCCTGTAGTTGATCATCAAGTTTATCACATTGCGGACGAAACTAGAAGAAAAAAAGTCGAAGGAGTATTTCAAATTGTTTAGCAAATTTATAGGTAACCAGCCGGTTTTTTATCTGTGAGCGTTAATGAAATTACATACTAGAGGCTTTAAATAACTTCATGCAAGTAAAAAGAAAAATAAATTAATATAAACAAAGTCTTCTGATTGTTCTCTATCTCAATCTGAAAAGAATGCCTTGCGAAATACAAGTTACGCAAATTCGTGCCAGTAAAACCAGCCAGTGAAAATGTATCATCCAGACGAGGAAATGTCCCCACCTTTATATGTTCTTTCCGATTCAGGTGTAACTATGGAGTTCAGTGGGTGTAACACATTCTAAGCTATAATAAAACACTATTCATCCACCGCATTCAGTAGCATGACAGACATGCACACCACCAGAACACACGATGCAGGACAGACACAAAGACAAAGTCGTGCGCAAGAGCATGCAGCCGGTCCGAAGAGAAGACTTGCATGCTTGTATGCCAGGAAAGAGTACCTCGCTGTTCCATCTGAAACCGACCTGGACGGACCACGAAAAATGCTATGCTATGCTTTGCTATGCTATGCTATGCTAAGCCACTGACAATGACCGGACAACAGACAGACAGACAGACAAAGCGACAAAAGCCGAGCGAGACAGGCAAGAGAGGCGAGCGCGAGCTCCTCGAACCTACTGCGATGACCGGTAGATGTCAGGTACGTCGCTACAGGTCGCTAGTCTCTCGGCGAATCGCCTCGAAAGAGTTGGACGGCTGCGACCCAGGCTAGAGTTAGACAGAGGTCACAGCTGAGTTTTCGGCTGAGTTAGACAGAGTTCACACACCGCCGACTTACGGGATAGACCGGCAGATGGGAAGGAGACATCGATAGAAGGAAGACACTACGGTCACCCATCCGTGCTTCTATCCTCAGGATACTGAAATCCTTCTCCTCCACGCCGCAACCCCCACTCCGGGCTGGACAGGCAACTTTATCTCATGCGGGCTGCTCCCTTGGAGCGGCACCGCTGCTCCCGAGGGAGCGCACCCCGTAGCCGGGTGCAGTGAGTGCCTTGGGGCTGGGTGGCCTGTCCTCTGGACGGGCTCAGCCCCGGCGACTCACTAGGGTGCCTGCCCAGACCAATGTCTCCCCCTAATTCCTATCATCCTTCCGGCTCTGCAATGGTCTTGTCGACCGAAAGGGCCTAACCCAACAAAACAAACAAACAAACAAACAAACAAACGACACTACGGTACCCGGCACACACCAACAATGCGACAGTGGAACTGAACGTGCATGCAACACGGCAAACGTGATACCCAGTGCGGTGATCCGTCTAAAGAAATAAACTTAACAATATTTTCAATCAACGCCAGCAGCCAAAAAGGTCTGTTTGAGATGTTATTTCCTTTGGCTGCAATTTGTAGATTCAGCTTAAAATTAGGTGCACTCGGGCTGAATGTTATTGCTTCGAGAAATAAACACATTTAGTAATTTTTAACCTCTTACATCCTTCCTGTCAAGAACAAAAGAGCAGGGCAGGAGCAATAACTCGAATCAGGTAAATGTGCTTCACCTCTACGATATTGCTTAGCTTTATCTCAAGACCGATTTACTAATAGCTGACTGCAAAAGCCGCTTTGGTATTTGCCAAAGACCTTTTACTCATTATGATATAGAGTAGCCTTTGCGCATAATAGTCATAGGTATGCAGCAATTTTCACTTCGTATCCTCTTATTTCGATCATAGATCGAAATGATCATAGACTTCCATTAGGGTGGCACTTAATTTAGACTTTTTTAATTTCGACCGGGACGGGTAGCCATATTGTTCTACCTCACGAAAAAATGATCTGTATGAAATTTTATCAAAAAATATTTATGTTTAGAGGTAGCTCAATGGGGTCATACTTGGTACATATTGACAAAACTTATATTGTGAACGGGGATTAAGATGTGTGTCGCGCCTTTCCAAGCATTGTCATATTTGAACTGTAATACGTTTAGATGAATGATAGATGCCTTCCTATTTGTTTCATAACCACAGTGTTTCTCGCCGCAAACGCGCTGTGACGCAATGCGTGATTCAACCAATGGCCGTTCAGCGTAGTTTAGCTTATTTTGTTCGGTGACGGTAGCCCGCTGCCAGGCGTGCAACTTCAGCTCTTCTCTCGTATTACGATGGTTGGGAAGGGTCACGAGACTGCTAGCACTTACCGGGGTTACATGAACAAATAAATGCGTATCAGGAATGGTTTTTCTTCGCTGAATATTGTGATCCGTTTGTAATACGGCATTTACTCTGCTCATGTATCCCCGGTCACTGATGCGCAGGGGGACACTGCCAGTGTACGGGCACAGGGCAGGTCTCCGTGTCTTCGTGATGTCAGGGAGAAGACGTGCACGTGAAAAATATAAGTTGTGTTTTGCTTAGCCATTTCAGAACATTTTTCGCTAGCCAGGCTCAAATTGACAGGCCGCAGCAAACGCTGTTCTAGAATTTCTCGATGAGTGAGAGTTGAAGGGTTGAGTGAAAGCGCTCAGTTTTGACACAAGTGCATCGAACACCGGCCTCAATGCAGGAGCCTGCACGATCATCGAGCAGCGGCTCGAGCAGGACTTGCTCCACCTGACTTGCCACGACATTTACGAGTTTGTTCTATAAAGACATTTTCAGCCTGCCTCGGCCGGTCCAGCGGCCCGGACGTTGTTTTGTTTAACCCGCGCCCCGTAGGGGGGGGGGCCGAAACGGCCCCCCCCCTGTCCTTTTCGGTCGATATCTCCTAAACGGCTGGAGATATCGCCACCAAACTTTCAGGACCTCTCCGGGCATCAATTTTACACATTGTGACCAAAAATTTTTCCAGAGGCTGTGATAGGTTGGCCACAAATGACGTCAGAGTGACGTCATGTTCTGTCATTTTCGACCGAAAAAAGACCTTCGCGAGAAGACCTGTCAGGCCTACAGCTTTGAAGATACAGAAAAATGATCAAGACATAAAAGGTGTAGAATTGACAGGGCTACAAAACTGCTATCTCGGATTTTTGAAATTTTTGAGTTTTGATCCCCAAAAATCAAAAAAGCATTTTTTTGGATATATTAGCCAAAAAATCCAAAAAGTTTTTTGAGTTTCGAAAAAACCGGAATATATGTGATAGTACCTACCGTCTTCTATCCACATACCAAATTTCAGATCGATACCTCGTTTTTTGGCCAAGTTATAGCGAAAAAACTGTTCAAAAATGATGACGTCAAATTTTCAAACTCAATTTTTGGCAATTCTAGAACTCGTAGAGCAAAACAAAGACCACCATTAGACTCCCCGTGACGAGCTGCATCGAATGGATACCCATTTTATGCAAAAACATCAACTTTGAAATTTGACCTAATTTGACCTGACCTTGACCTGACCTTCACCAAAACGTGACCTAGGCTGGCCCCAAAGGCTGCCTAACCCACATAATCGCATTTGTCATGTAAAATGGACCATAAAACATGTATCACACGACACATTCATATTGTGACCCCCGGTGACCTGACCTCGCTGTGACCTGACCTGGTATCAGTGACCTCAGATAGCAAAGTATGTGTTTGACGAACAATATACCATCGATGGTTTTCAATAAATTACCAATTTACTCGATTTCACAGCACATTTCTTGAACTGCCTGTGAACGGTGAAAATCTGACCTTTGACCTGACCTGTGACGTCATCGGTTTGACCTAGGTCAATGAAATTTGGTCACAAGGTAGTTCCTGGGTAGGGCTATCAAACGCCGTTTGAATTTTGAAAATCGGCCGGTAACTTTCCGAGATCTTAGGGGGGGGGCCGAAACGGCCCCCCCCCCCCCTACGGGTGGTAGGGTCCGCCGGTAGCCCTACGGGGCGCGGGTTAAGCGCTTCCATAAAAAGTGGGCGTCTTGATGGAACGAAGCCATAAACCTTGAAAAAATGTGACATGTCCCACCTCCACAACCCGCGTGATGCTCTTGTACAGTTCGGTCATATATCCTTGACCGCCAGCACTCACGCGACAACCGTGAGATGCTGGAGCTGGCCATCACTGTCCTCGGTGGTGCTCCGAAACGAGGTATGAAGGTCGCTCGCCCCGATATGCTCCTTGACTGCTGGTTGACCAATGTCATTTACGCTATGAAGCTTTACCTCTCCCGAGCACAATCCCGGCTCACTACGACTAAGAAGAAGAGCCTCCAGCCGCCAGCGAATCGTGACCTTTGTGGTAACAGCGTAGTTTTCGGCTCGATTCAATGCACCGCTTCTGGCGTCTGCACCAGCGCAAGATCTCGACTTCCTCAAGTCCCTCCTGGAGTACGAATTGGACGAATTGGTGTTCGAATTGGTGTCCAAGGCGACAGCCATTGCCTTCAGCCGTCACCTCTGGTATCTAAATGAGAGGCTGGTCGTCCTCAACTTCTGCCACTAAACGTGAGATGGCTGCATCGTTACGAGAGAAGGAGAGGGCCCAGGACCCCTCCCCTCCCCCCCCCCCCGACGAGCCCACGTTGAATCTACTATAGCTTCAGTCTCTAGCAAGTCCACGGCAGACTTCGTCATATCACAACTGGCCTCACAAGCTTCTTCAGCATCTTCGGTATATGGACACCGACTTCCTCTTGAAGGATCCGATTCTTAGGAAGGTCAAGCCATTCTACAACGCCGCCATGCGCTACATGAGGTCTCTTCACGCCTCTACGACTTCGCGGAACGAGACATTTTGTTGATGGCCAGGAAATCGATCTGACCCCCACGAAGGATAAAGACCAACAGCAGCTCCTCTTGTAGGTCGTCGAGGAGCAAAGACGCAAGCATTCTGACAAACGCAAGGCGATCGTAACTTCTAAGTAGGCAAGACTAGCCGACGAATGATGTGTACAAGTGTTGGCTGATTACGGATGATACCGCTTTCTCCTTTCATGGAATTATGCAGTAAGTTATGCATACCTTCAAAAGAAGTATGTACCTCATATGTATCTATATATCTGAGCTTTAGGTGCTGAAACGTTTCGATTAAGTCTTGGCAACGTCCAACGTCATTGTGAACATCAGAAATACACGTGGAAATTAAAATTTCGGCAAAGTTGTGTTTTTCACAAAAATGCGAACTTTGACGTGGTTGAGCTACCCGTAAATAAACATATTTTCCAAAAATATTTTACACACAACGTTTTCTCGGGTGGTAGAACAGATTGACTGCCCGTCCCGTTCAAAATTCTCAAAACGAAATTTTAGCCCCGTTTTAGTGCCACCCTAACTTCCATCCAATATAACAAAACCAAGTCAAACACCACACACAAAGAATTCACCAGAAACACCACCAGCCACCCTCCCCCTGCCTCAGATCCGGCGCCCACCTTAAACGCCGGGTTCTCGTAGCTGGGCCCGTTCTTCCTCGCGGGCGTGATGGGCGCCTTGGCGTGGCTAGACTTTCTGACGAGGCACACGGCGCAGATGATGGCCAGCAGGATGGCCAGCGCGGCGATAATGGCTGCCACCACCATCCCGCTGTAGTAGCTGGCAGCGCCGGCCAACTGCGTCTGGTCCGGCTCTGTCGGGAGGGAAGGGCCGGGGGTGGTTAGGGTGGGGGGAGAGAGGTGGGAGGGTTATGAGAGGGCGGAGGGAGAGCTCAGACACGGGATGGGATTACTCTGCAAACTGAAGTTACGGATGAGTTAAAATATAATTACTCGATGTGATGTTTGTCGTAACCGCGGAAGTGCGGACCTGTCAGTCATCATTCACCTTTCATCAGTCATCATCAGCCAGGTGGATTTATTTATTTTACTTAATCTGATGTATCCGTTTATTTTTGGCATCGCGTTACGTCTCCTCTTTGTAGCACATGCAATGCTTAATTGTGATCAATTCACCTCGCAGTGAATGTTAGCATATAAACTCACCGTTTTCATCTCCCTTGATCTCCTCGGCCTTTCCGATCTCGCCTAGCTTTGTGACAAACTCCTGCACCTCCGAGACCCGCTTCTTGCCGTTCTTTAGGTATGCCTCCAGCCACACTTGGTACCTGCGACGGAGGGACGGTAAGAACAGGTGAAACATAGACAAAGAGTTACAATTCACCGGCTGACACCTATGTTTCGGGTAGTAACGCATAAATGTTCACAGGAAAAAGCGTGTCCGGTCTCACATTGCTGAAATGCAATTAACGCCGAATATCCTAAACAGCAATATAGCTTTCTGTGTCCAACCGTCTTTCGAGATACCCATGAATGCTGCTAGCTCGACACCTGCTCCGAAGCACACACCCATAGGTGAATCGAAGACAACTCACTTGCTGCTGGGTTTGAGTCCCTTGAGAAGCAGCGAGGGCTGGTCGGAGGTCTTGGCCAGCTTGAAGGTGTGCTTCTCCTCACGCTCCTTCTCGTAGATGTAGACGATGCGGTAGACGTTGACGTACTTGTACTGCGGGTCCGGGATGCCGGACCACTCGACTCGCACAGAGCTCGGCTTCACCTCGGCCAGTGTCAGAGTCAGGTTGAAGTCGTACGGGTCTGTCGGCACAGGGAGAGGGGAGGTCGGGTTAGCGACAGGGGGTCAGGAACTAGCCAGAGAGGGCTGATGATGAGCAGCTGGTCCAAATCGAGGCAGCTGAGTTACAGCGGTATATGTGGCATGGCAAACAAAACGGTTTCAAAATACCAAGCATTTTATCAAATAGGTAATTCATCTCAACGATACCCGTTCACCGTTTGGGCAATATGTGATAAGCATTGAAAGTTAATAAGCGTTTTGCTGGGACCAGCAATTGAAATGTGGTTGTCGTATAAGAAATTAACTATTTTTTTTGCTTCTACATAGTGTATAAGAATGCTATCTAGACGATTCTAGAACTCTCTTCAAGCAGCAATGCCAAGAGCCCGGCCACTGACCGACGACGGGCAGAGTGCGGATACGCAGCGGCCGCTCCGACACCAGCTCCGTGTTCTTGTCCTGGAAGGGCATCAGCACGATGTCGACCTCGTAGCCGGTGCCGGGCTTCAGCTCGGTCAGCTCGTACTGCGTCAGCTCCCGGTGGATGAACGGCGTCATCGTCCACACCTGAGGAAGACGGAGCGTCATGGTCCATACATTGGAGGATGGCAGGGGAGTTAATGGTTCACTCACACAGAGAATGGAGAGGACAGAAAGAAGTCATGGACAGAAAGGAGGACCGAAAGGACCCACACCTGGGGATGGTGGGTCATGGTTTCTGTCTCGAGAGACTGAAGAGATGTTCAAATTAGCGTTGCATATAGCGAGCAAGCAGAAACTTGACCCAGAGATTGATCTGAACATCGAATTCTGACCCCGTGAGTCCGTGACTGACCGGTAACCCTACATATAAAACACTAGCCCTTGGCACCGTGGCTGACCCACGCACCAGTCCCTGGAGTGTTCAGACATGTGAAATGGACCTTCACCTCCACCCTTGATCCGTTCACTGACCTGTGCGTCGACGTCGACATCCCTGTAGCGCAGCTGGATGCCGTCGATGTACTTGAGCTCTGTCTCGTTGAGCCGTCTCCAGCCGATTTTGGCCCAGGTGGTGTTTATGTCCGTGGCCACCAGAGCGGCGTCCAGCGCCACCTTGGGCGGCAGCGTGGTGCCCGCTGCGAGACGGCAGGGGAGAGCGTCAGTACGGGTCGGTGGATCATGTCCGGGGGAGAAAAGGAAGTTGTGGGGACGAAAAGGTGAAACGAAACGTAATATTGGCCTCTTAATTACGATAAAAACCGGTTGTAATGTTTGTTGACGTGTGGCCTTCAATAATGCAGACAACGACATATTTTTTTTTTTCGGCTGGAAACAGAACCTCTAAAACGATAGGTGCACGGGTCTTGCTATTTCAAAACGTTCTCTGGCAGCGTTCCGAAACCATACACACATATCCAGCACCAAATCTGTCCCACCTCTCCTCTCACTCCCACTCCAGTTGACCTCATTACTCACGTGAGGGCAGGGGTAGCGTGCGGACCTCGTGGAGACCTCCCTGCAGGTCGGTAGTGCCCTCGTCAAAGGTCACCCTGGCCTGGAGCAGGTACTCAGTATCGGGTGCCAGGTCTCCCAGGGTCCAGCTGTACTCGGAGGCGGTCAGACGGCCGCTGGGAGTGACGAACATGCGCCGGTCCCAGCTGGACAGGTTACCCTCGCTGAAAGAAAGGCGGACGACCGGTCAGCGGATGCGGGCGCGGGATGGGGGGGGGGGGGAGCGATTTACTCGTGACTCTTGACTCTTGACTTGACTCGTTATTTTAAATTAATTGATCAGTAAGGTAATGTTGGGGGCCTGAATTCAACTGAATCGACCCCCACCCCAAAATGATCAGCCATTCCGCACATAGCAACACTCCAGATTGTTCAAGGCGCCCCCCCCCCCCGCTAGCTCCCACCCACCCATTACCTGTCAAATAGGCCAGTGTTGTCCGTGTAGAGCACCTCTGCTTTTCCGGCCAGGCCGACGAACTGCGGCGGCAGCGTGAAGTTGATGTGGATGGAGCTGGGGTCGGCCGCATCCACCACCACATTCTCCAGCATCAGAACTGTAAGAGGGAGGAAGAGAGGTCAGGGTCGTTTTACCAAATTGACACACTCTTTACCAAATTGAATAAGCAGAGTGTGTGAAAAGACGAGGAAGCCTTGAACAAATGCCGCATCAAAAACATACCATATGTAATACAGAGACGTGCGTCAATTTCACCTCATATCGAAATACCCAAAAATGAAATAGCAAGTAAGCACATAATTACTCGAACACTGTTGTTTATTTCTTCCGCAACTGCTGTCTGCTGACCAACCGTTCGACTGTTGCCTCTGTGACTCACCAGTGGGCAGTGTGGGCTCCGGTTCCGCCGTGGTTGTGGTCGTTACCGGTGGTTCTGTAAACGCCACAGACACTGGTTATTCGTACGGAAAGCTCAATCTGAGACAGTCTCACGATGGCTGACAATGATTTTTCGGTGAAGGTGCTGGCATATTGAACGCTCAAAGACACATCACTTTACTTCAAAACCTGCATCTTAATGGGAGTGGGAGTGGGACGTTTTTTAATAGCGCATAAAAATGAAACAAATGCCAGACAAAAACCAAACATAACAGGCTATTCAACATCGAAAAAAGTTCAGTAAGGTTTATCAATAAGTAATGATTGATATACAGCGTTACTCGTTATTTCGACAATTCTTAATCTGGTTATATTTGCATTTTCATCGTTATCAGTTATCACTAAGGACAATTTGGCAGCATTTGGCTAAGTTTAAGATACTGTGAACCAACTATTTATTGCAGCTTTTGATCTGCGCAATTTGTAGCGGGATGCACCTCGCCAAAATCTCAGCCGCTGCGACAGCATGCTGCCGTCATGCACCTCTACAAGCAGAGCTCGATGCATGTCCAGATACGCTACAGCGCAGACCTGGCGTGGAGTGGCCACCGTCTATTCTACATCTCATCTGCAGGCAGGTCCCTGTCCGCCAGAGCTCTCTCAGAAAACCATAACCGTCCGTATAGCACTGTTTGCTTGGGCGCATCTCTGTCCTGACTCCTGTGTACCGACGCCTTCGAGGATATGGGAACACCGGCCACCGGCTCTCCTGAGCGCTGGAATGGGCAGTTCATACTGAGAATGTACAAAGTACAGACACCAAGTGTTTTAGCGTACCGTCACCAGGCAACAGCACCGTCACCGATCAGCTGGGCGGGGAGCGCCGGCGGCCCGAACACCGCGCGAAGGTATACTCGTAAGTGTTTAAGGAGCGGGGGTTAGTCGCACCGCGGGCGCCTCTCTGCGTTTAACGGATACCTACCTTTACGTCGACTGACGGGGAAGTTCGGAGAGGAGGATACCGAGGCCAGGAGCTCCTTAATGAGCGTTTCGTCGTCCAGGTCGGCACCGAAGGGCGGCCGCTCCGTCGTCCGGTCCGGGCTGGTGGGGAAGTGGATCGGTCGCGCCGGTCGCGTTGGACGGCTCGTGATCGGCGGTCGGGGTCGGAACGGCTGGTCGGGGAAGTGTATCGGTCCGGAGGGTCGCGCTGGCCTCGGCCGCTCTGTGGTCGGCTCCTCAGTCTGCGGTGCGTCTGTCTCCGGCTCAGTGGCGTCTGGAGGCGGGGTCGCAGCGGTGCTCCCGCCTGATTGTTTTGCTGTTTCATCATCCACAGGTTTAGGCTGCGACCCCAGAGGCCGCACGGTGACAGCGGCTATCAGAGGCGGTTCCTCGACCTCCGGACGCTCAGTAGTGGTCACTTGGCCGGCGTCCTGCTCAGGAGTCGAGCCGAGTACGCCCGTGTTGGGCGTGATCTCGCCGGCGGTGGCGGCGGTGGTGACGTCAGAGAGGATGCCCTCTGGCGACGTGGGCAGACGATGCGAACGGTCACCCACCGACCAGGAAGGATCGAAGGCATAGGTGAACACGCCCACCGGCGCACCGTCCGGGGTCTCTAGGTCAACCACAGTCACGTTACGGGGCGCATGCGCGTTAGGTCCGTCTGAAAGGAGACAGGGTGAGAGCGCAGTGAGACGTGCAGGCGAGCCAGTGGAGCGTGCGGTGAGTGACGTCAAAGCTCGGGTCAGGCAGGTCAAAACGAGCGTAACGAAGTCAGTTTAAGAACGGGTTCCGTGCAACGAAACGTCGAAATAATGGGAGTTTGTCGTGGTCGTTCCGTGGTGCTGACATGCAGAAAAATGCGTCGGTCAAATTTGGATAAACATCGAAAAAGAAAAAGTCCTCTCATTCATATTGTCCTGCACCGGACGCCCGTGCCCCGTAGCTCTGAATTCAATGAAAAAGACCTGTGGAGCCGTAAGATTAAACGAACTTGGCACATGCCACTGCAACGTGCAAACAGTACTTTAAAAAATCAAGTGACCGTACTCATGTAGGGCTCATGCGGTGCAACTGCTATAGGTGGGTGATAGAAGTTTCAGCATTCTCAATCATGCGGTGCAGTCGTCTACAGTCGTGATGCGTATGATCGAACTAGGATCGAATGGCACACGGAGCAAATCAGACCTTTTTGATCACCCATGCAAATGTCAATACATACAACGACCATTTATGGCCCAAATAACCTCTGCAATCTGCATATTTATAGGTGTTCCTTAAAAGTCACTTTTAGATGACATAGCACTCAAAGAAAACGTGTGACAACAGAAAGTACTCGCTCTAGCGTTACCACCATCCACCCAGACACGGACACCACACAGACCCGACCCAGCACTCCATGCACCCCGCCCCTTCGCCTTCTCCCCGGTACTCACCTATCTTTGCACACTGCCAGAACTGGCAGCAGCCGTTGGGTCCGGTGACCAGCTCCGTCTGCTCGGGCGGACAGGGCAGACCGGCGGGAGGCGCGTCGGGCACCGCCGGGCAGTCGGGCTGGCAGTTGACCTCTCCGAACTCGCAGTAGCAGCGCTGGTGGCAGCCAGTCAGGTTCTGAGGGATCTCGTACTGGTTTCGGAACTTCTGGCCCTGGTAGATGCAGTGGCCGTCGTCCTTGCAGACGGCCTCTCCGCAGCAGTCGGGCGGCTGGCGGCTGGGGTCGCGCGGCACCTCCCACTCCAGACAGTCGGGGTTGAGCAGATCCAGGCCGAACCTTACCGGGCAGCGGATCGGCGCGCACATCTTACCGGCCTGGCCGCAGATACAGAACTGGCGGCAGCCGTCGTGGAACTCGTCGCCGACCTTGTACAGCTTTCCGTCGTGGAGACAGCCTTCGGGGCGCAGCGTGGTCACTTCTGGAGCCGGTGTGGACTCCAGTGCCGCGGCCGCAGCCACCGGCACCGTCTCACCGAGAAAGTCTGAAACGGCCCGGAGAGCGGAGTTAGAGGCGTGGGGAGCGGGAGTCTGACGGGGCAGACAGACGGCTTGGCATTATTTTTTGATTGATGGGACTAGTGAGCCACCCAGAGGCTATGTTCAGAAAAAGTGATATTGGTATGGCACCGATATATTAGCACAAAGATGAGATACCGCTTTATTCAACCCTTTAGGTGCAAACCCAGCATTGTAAGCATATATTCAATTGATTAAGACCTTTGCAGATTTCAGTACAAAATCAAATATCCACACTTTACCAAACTTAAGAACAGGTGTTACCTGGGTTAGACAACTTGACAAGCGAGTTACGGAATAACGTTAATCAATGGAAATAAAGCCAAACAATAGTAGTGAAGCGTTGATTATGAACACACGGTTAAAACGTTACAGCGAACGCAGAATATTCACACACCATCGTTACTATAAAGCTAACAGTAGAAAATGTACACAGATGGTTGTTTTATAAACAGCGCCCACACCACCATAGCACCTCTGACGACTATAACAGCTCTGCGCCCATCGCTAGATATGTACACAGTGTTGGTCAGTACAGGAGCCAGACAATAGTCCCTCTCAAACCGTGTCCACGCCTGTTATCCCGATCTCGCGACTTCGCTAGTATGTCTGACACCGAGAGTTTCTGCAGCGAATCTATGTCCAAGCTCAACTATCTATTGAGATAATAGATATGTAACGTATGTGGTAAGCGCTGGTGGAGGTTCGATCGAAAAGAGTCTTCAACTGGGCCCTCAAAACGCATTGTTTTCCACTTTGAAAGGACGGCTTACCGAGATTACAGCCACAACAAATTAACGCGACAAATGTGAGGGGCTGGAAGATTGCGGATAGGCAAGGCGAATTAAAAACGCACTATGAATTATTAGGATGGAACATTAGAACGGGAGGTGTATTAACCCTCGCATGTGTGCGGCGTTTTCCAGCTTCTAATGTGTAGGGGGGGGGTCGGTTGGACCCCCCCCTTGCCGTTTGGCCCCTGATCGAGCTAGAGCTTCGCGGAAAAAACGAGCGTGTTGCCCGTGACGAGAGGAAGCCGATGATACCCAATTTTAAGGTCCTAGGTCATTGGTTGACCTTCCAGGTCAGGTCAATGACCCAAGGTCGGGAAAATCGGGACCTGTTAGAAAGTCGTAAAGTGTGGCTGCTAAGGGGTTTTCCGGGGTGCTGATCACGAATATCGTGTTAGTTTTGATCACAGATGATGTCTTTAAGCATTTAGACCAGGTCGGGTCAGGTCAGGTCAGGTCAACCAGTAGGCGTCGTGACGGGTATTAGTATTACGTGTCAACCGCCTCTGACAGCTTCGTAACATGTTACGAAGTCACCAAAACTACTTCGTAAATGTTCAAATGGTTGCTAAATTCGAATTCAGCTCCAAAAACTTGCCTAGAAACATGTAAAACTCGAAAAAGTGCACCGAGGTCACCAAAGGTCAATGACCTGACCTGACCTTCAGGTGACCTTGACACCCACCCTGATGCATGGGAGCAACATCAAATCACATGTTTGAACGTTTGAAACCACGAAAAGCTTGCAAACGCGCGGCTAATGCGAGCCGACATACGCGGAATCGCGATTCCGGCCAAACATGGTCTCGGAAAAGAGGTCACAGGTCAAAGGTCATTGGGGTCAGGGTCATGAAATTTTCAGGGTAGGTGTAAAATTGATCAATGCGAGGGTACTGAAAGTTTCGTCGCGATCGGCCGCTTTTTACGCGAGTTATTCGCGAAAAACCATGGGGGGGGTCCATCCGACCCCCCCCCTACACATGCGAGGGTTAAATTGTCTGAAAGAAAGAAGAAGCGTTATAAAGACGTCAAGCTAGCCATAGCCTACAGCCACCATCACCTTGTAGATTCAATCACCCGAATAATACGCATACCCACATCACGCTACCTTCACCAGTATATTATCGCCGCCACCGTTACCAGCTCCAAGTTCAGACTCCCACCAGCGGCTTCACCGAATACCGATAGCTGCTCTGCCCAGCTCCTCGCGTTAGCTCCTCGCGTTAGCTCCGCCGCCGCTGTTAGAACGCCCGCCGCCGGGCCGTTAGCTCCTGGAGGCCTGTCTCCGCGCCTCGCCACTCGCTGTGTTACCTGATCCTCGCTCCGTCGCTGATCGCTCCTCTTCCAGTCCCAGACCGGCGGCGAACAGCGCTGGGCTCAGACCGGTGAGCTGAATCTCAGGCTCCTGCTCCTCCGCCGAAATCCTCGCCTGCCCGCGCCGCGCCTCCACGCCCCCGAGAGGAGATGTGTCGCGCGCAGGCGCCTCCGAGGGCAGCGGCTGCACGTCGGCAGCCACCGTGGCCGAGGTCTGCACGGTCATCACGCGGATCAGAGTGGGGATCTTCTTCACAGCCACGATACCGACGGAGGGAGCCAGGCCGCCGGGCCGCGGCGCCTCCGTGGGCTCGGCAGGTCGCGGGGTGCTCGAGGGCTCCTCGCCGGGGATCGGGGCGAATGTGATGAGGCCCGTGATGCGCCGAGTGGTGGGCACCGTTCGCGGAGTGGTGCTGGTGACGGCGGCCCGGGTGGTGATGGTGCTGCTGACCGGCTGCACTGGTGAGTCTGTCGTTTGGTCGGTGATTTGATCGGTGGTGGTTTCCGATCCTGGAGGGCCGGAGGCTGCTCCATCTAGAGCTATCTCCTCAGGTGGCTCGGTAGAGTTCAACGTCAAAGCGTCACTCTCACTCAGCAACTCGTCTTTGAACTCCTCCCTAACAACATCCAGTCCTTCACTGCTGACTGACGACTCGGTCGAAACAGCCGGCGCCTCTGTCACAGCCTCCTCAGACCCTTCTGTCACGGGAGTCTCTATGGTCGTGCTTTCCACGGCACCCACGCTCTCAGACAAGCTCTCCACTTCCTCTCCCGCTTGGGACTTGGTCTCCTCACTCACTGTCGGCTCGGTCGGACCAATGGTCGCGCCGTCCATGGTCACAGTCGTGGTCTCCATGGATGAACCGGTCGCCAGCAGATCGTCATACGACTCAGTAGCGGTGACCTCTAGGGACTCGACCTCCCCACTCCTCTCCGTGGTCGGCTGAATCGTGGGAGCCTCGGACGCCGCTGGCTTTTCTGTAGCGATTTCATCCTCCATCGCCTCTACGATAGCGTTATTGAGGGCCTTCACCTCTTCCTCATCCAGTCCTCCGCTGAGGCCGGTGAGGTTGATCTCGATCACGTTGGAAATATCGGTAGTTGACGGAGTATCCTGTGCTGCCTCCGTGGTTTCTAGTGAGGAGGTGGTGGTTCGCTCTTCTGCGGAACCGGCTGCTGTAGGAGGTTTGGACGGCACCTGGGACACCAGTGTACTGGCGAAGGTGGAGGTCTCAGCAGGACCGGTGGTGACCCCATCCCGTGATGTCTCGGTCTGAGTCGGCTTTGACGTAGTTGCCTCCGTAGCTGAAGGTGGTGAATCAATTGTGTTTGTAGCAGAGTCAGCATCCTTCACAGCCTTCGTGTCGGTTTTCTCACTTGATTTCGCTTTAGCCGTTCCAGCGGCGGGTGCACTAGCCACGTTTATTTCGTTCAGTTCATCCTCATCGGTCACATCCGAGCTGGATGCTTCAGTCGTGCTAGTCTCAGACTGAGAGAGGTCCTCCTTCTCCCCAACCACCGCCTCAAAACTGGCCTTCTCCATCTCTGCCACCACAACCATCGGATCTTTCTCCGTCGTTTCTGTCGTCTCCTCTGTCGCCGTCGCCATTGTCGTCGTTTCTCCAGCGCCCGCCTCGCTCTCACCCTGGCTCTTCTGTTCCTCTCTCAACATGATAGGCGCTGCCAGATGCGTGATCTCCTCCTTTACTTCCTTCTGGCAGCTCTTCACCCAGCAGCAGGCGTCTTTCGTGTCCTGCACCAGAATACAGCCGGGGTCCTCGGGTATCGTCACCTCGGGGCAGCGCGGCAGACAGAACAGCTCACCACCCGGGAAGCAGACGCAGCGCTCCTCACAGCCGCGGAAGAACACCTCGCCGGCGGCGCGGGTGTCGTTCCCGTCGGCACACGAGTCCCCGACCGGCAGAGCCGGTGTGGAAGGCGCTGTGGTAGAGCTTGTTGGAGGCGACGTTGATGTAGTTGTAGAAAGTGTTGTTGAAGATGGAGACTCGTTTGTAGGAGTTGAAGTACTTGACGTAGAGGGAGAAGCCGTCGTCGAGGGTGCAGACTCCGAGGTGGACGCAGGTGCAGGCCGTGCGGGCAGTGCAGGCGGCGCGGGCGGTGCTGCAACATGAGAGAGGCATGCAGAGATGGGCCATGCCGCGACAGAGCCGCGCACACCAGTTCAGTGAGCACAGGGTCAGACAGTGGGTGGCCGGTCAGTCGTGCCGGGGCCGGTTAAAGGTCAGGGCGCGGGTCATGCTGCCGAGACTACCGTCCGTCCGCCATGCGATCAGAGCGGCACACAGAGAGAGGGGGTGAGTGGAGAGAGGGGTACCGCGGGGTCGTGCTGGAGCTGTTACGGAGGGGACGGGAGATACGCCGGCTACCGGGGCATAAAGATGTGGACAGTGACCAGGACATGCTGGCTCCGTGGATTGATATGTAAGCTTTAAGCAATGTTCGCCCACATGCTCGATTTCCTAATCGACCTACATATTATGATTTTGCAAATAAATATACTCGATTGTCGATGGGAACAACAACAACAACTTATTTCCCCGTAATTCACTGCATTTAGATTATGCGAGAAGCGAATAACGTCGAAAGATTTGGAAGCAAATACTGGCACTGCGTAAATGTTAGATAAACATCAAATTACTAAAACTGAACATCAAGATTAATTGATCAAGCACAACCGGTTGGAGTCACGAAAACTTCAGCTAGTCCACTCGGAACATTCAGTCTTGCATGCCCGTGCGATGGGTGAAGCCAAAGATGTACTGGGTGCCACCGTGCTTTCGGGTGCAGTTGGGTGCGGGCGGGTGCCATTAGGGGTCAGATTAGTTGGCCGTGACCTCGGTCAGGTCAGGGCAGTGCCGGCGGGCATTTACCGCAGCCGATTTCGTCGCTCTCATCGCGGCAGTCGAACAGGAAGTCACAGCGCTGCGAGGCGGGAATACAGGAGCCGTCTCGGCAGCGGAAACCCGGGTCAAACGAGCCGCACCGGCCTAGAGGGGGCGCACAGACGGTCAGGGAGGGACCAGAGACCCTAGTCAGCAGAACTGAGATGGCTGGGAGGATGGAATACAGCAAGAGCAATGGAAACTGGTGGGTGTAACGAATGACAGTTACTCTGGAATACGTTATCTCATGATTGGAAGTGTTATTAGCCCGCGCCCTGCTGGGGGGGGGGTGTTTGAACACCCCCCCTGTGGTTTTTCGCGGATATCTCAAAAACGGCGGCGCGGAGCGCCGCCGTTTTTGGTACACCTTATCATACATCAATTCTACACATGTTGTGAAAATTTCACACCAAGGTCATTCAAGGTCAGGTCACCAGGTCACTTGAAGTGACCTCACCTCATAAAAAGTTTCAATGTCTGCCATAGCTACACCGAGTGACCGATCGCTTTGAAACTTTCAGCGATTACTAAGAACAATAGCATGTACAAAATGTATATCTCAGAATTTTGATATCGATGACCTAAGGTCAGGTCAATTTTGCGACCTCCCCATTATAAGTCCATGGGAGAAAATTGAAATGCGCCTCTTTTGGACGAAAAGCATTATCAACACTCCCAAACACTGAATTACAAGTGGTTTAGACACACTGAACATGAAAATGGTGTCCGTGACCCCTGGTTATGCCCCTGAGGTCATCTTAGGTCACGAATGGTATCTAACAGTTTTTCGCAAATAACTTTTGATAGAGGCATGCTAGAGCGATGAAAACGCCTTAGATGTGTTCAGCTGGACGATACGGATCGACTGATATGCAACATGACCCTTTCCGGTCAGGTCATGACCTTGACCTGAGGTCAAATTTTCAAGTTGACCTTTCAAGGTCAAGTTATAGTTCATTCGATGCGTCTTGACGAGAGGAACACGATGCTGGTAAAAGTAAGCTCGTACAAGGTTTGGGTCAAAAGTTATTGCAGAAAAACTGTTTCCGAAAAAATCGGCTATTTTTGCAGTTTTTACCCCCTGCAGGCAAAACCGTTGACGCTAGGTCAAATCTGAGATATTTACTCAGAAAGAGCGTTAATAGGGCTATCGAATGCGCTTTTCCGCAGCGCTGTAGCTCTATTGGTTCCCGAGTTATGCGTTGGCTTCTTGGAAATTGTCGACATTCGACCTGGAAATCGGCGAAATTTTGCCTTCAATGACCTCTGGTGACCTGACCTTTGACCTGACCAAAAAAAATGACCGAAGTGATTTCGTCATTATTTTTTACGCTCTTTCGAACGCCGCCTTCCGCGTATCGCTACGTGGCCCAGGAGCCGAGTTAGAAGGGGGGTGTTTGAACACCCCCCCCAGCAGGGCGTGGAAATCCAGGACCCCCAGCAGGGCGCGGGTTAGAGGATGGAGCTCCTGCAACACGATAGACCGGAACCGGGACACGAGCAGCACAGAGGGCAGGCTCCACCAATAACAACTCTGTTCAGATGTGGGCTACATTTCGAATGTAATGTTCTGTCAATAGTACATGCCGGACAAAAGAGGACAGAAGACAAGGGACACAATAGGAGGGTCTCGACGAATAGAATAGAGACTAGAAGAAACAGTTCGAAATGTGATACTGCGTATGCCATTGCACCACTCACCCATAGCGAGGAAATGTCAAGACTCGACGGTTAACTACTTAATATTGAGCACCTCGAAAAAAAAAAACTGAATGAAATGGAAGGAGGCGTAAAACAACAAGAACGGTTGCTGCTAATTGTCATCCCCATCATATCGAGAGAACTAAGGTGGTGAATCCGTCAGGTGAGCTCAAATCAAATCGTGAGGCAGCGTTACTGGCTTCTCCGAACCTCTTACTCGACTACCTCCGTCTTCCCCAACATTCCCTTCCCCTCTCTCACACAGCAGTGTCCCAACCTACCTTCCGTGGTGGTCTCCGCCTCTATGGGCGGCGGAAGTGTGGCATCCGTCGGCACCACGTCCCCTCCGCGCACCACGGCACTCGTCTCGCCGGCGTAGCTGACGCGGACGCGCGCCTGCCGCGGCCTCTGCAGGCCCTCCACCTTCATCACCAGTGTGTCCAGGGACTCGACGGAGAACTCGTCGACCCCCACCTCGGCCGCCTGCCAGCGGCTCGAGTCGTCATACCGCCATTCCACAATGAGTGGCTGGGTGTTGGCGGAGAGGATACTGTCCAGCACTGCGTCGGAGATGAGCAGTTTCAGCTCCGAGCTGTCCGCTGTTAGAGGACGCAGCTCGGTGATCCTCAGAGGAGTGGCCTTCTCTCGGCGGCCGGCGCCGAGCCGCGGCTGCACTCCGGCCAGGATCTCGGCAGACTCAGTGGTGGTTTCGGAGGGTGTACAGACCGTGATGGTACAGCACGGGTCGGAAGGGTCCGGGCGGGTAGTACACGAGGCGCCCTCCAGCGGCTCCTGAGGCGCGCACCTGTCGGGAAAAGGGTTGGGGTTAGGCAAGATACCAGTGTCGCGTATGATGGACAAGCATTAATGGCAGTGAGGCAATGCCGGCGAATTACAGCGTTTGATCGTGGGCATGTGATGACTAGCAGAGGGCTTTGCCGTGTGCGCCAATAAAGGTCATACCACGAGTTACACCAGCCAGACGCTTTATCGAGATCGACATCACCCCGGCTCGTGGATAAGCCACGACACAAAACGTATAAAAACGAGCGAAATCAGACTGGCAGGCTGCACCATTTTCCGCACTGAAACAATGCCAGGAGATCCCGATGTACTGAGTCAGAACCGGTGGCGACATTACGCACCATTTCCTCCGACCCACGCAAAGTGTATAATCTGGAGCACTGCACTGAGCACTGAGCAAACTCCATGACGATTGGAGCACCCGTTCCTAAACAACTACGCCCTTCCACGTCATGACATGCAAACCAAACGTCCCGGATTCTAGATTAATCCATACCTGGACTTGCAGGAGAGCTCGCCACCCTCCTGACAAAGGCAGGTGTCGCAGCCGCGCTCAAATGTGCTGTTGACGGCGTACTGTTGCCCGTCGGCTTCACAGGCCAGCTCAGAAGAGGGCACCGTGGTGGCACCGATAGCTGATTCTGAAAACGATTCGTCGTGTCAGATTGACTAGAGTTGACCTGAGCTGTCAAGTTCACGCTAATTTGTATCTGGGAAAGCAGGGAATAATGTAACAATGGGCAATTGACGTGAGGTATAAATCTGAGGTATTTGGGCTATTCGGCAAGTGCCGTGTCATGAGGAAACACCACATCTTAACCCAAACGAGTCATGCGAGGTATTCGGAATATTTTGTAAAATCCATTTACGTGTAGTTAACTAAGTGGAGCGTGCAGACGCAAGAAGTAATTCAGGTTGAATTCCCTGAAGATGTCGGATGATCTATTGTAATGTAGAGCATCACAAGGATCAGAGCATATCTACACGAATGAGATGCAATGCAAGAATTAACAACAAGGTCGAAAAATTCCAGAGAAATGCGCTACAAAGCTGCATGATTTGGAGTTTCCGGAAAGTTCCACATCCGCTTAATTAAAATTACAACTAAAATCACAACTAGTACGTACTACAACGAATATACAGAGTTGTAACAAGGGTTGCTTTTATCTCAGTGGTGCCATTGGTGACGGTGGTGCCGGCCTGACTCACCAGTAGTGGTGTCCGTGTCACAGACGGTCTTCTTGCAGCAGCTGTCAGCAGGGTCGGTCATCACGCGGCAGCCGGCAGACAGACTCGCCTCGGGGTCCGGCTCGCTGGCACAACGCGCCTGCGGACGGACGGGGGAAATGTGTCGCAATTAGAAGCGTGAAGTGACATACGCACTACGCAGTGCACGTATGTACAATATTTGCATGTACAGTCTGTCTTAAAAGTTACGCGCAAAGTGACGGTGGATCCATCAAGCCTGACCGAGGAAGGGCCTGCTATAGTTTGAAAGTCACTGAACCAATTGACCTGGGGAATGGACGAGGATGTCAATTGCTTCGGTGACTCAAATTTAGCAGGCCCTTCCTCGGTCAGGCTGGATGGATCCACCGTCACTTTGCGCGGTACTTTTAAGACAGACTGTACAGGGTGATCGAAAAAAAGTGTCACCCCTAACTTAAAATCTACATAACTCGCGACTGGTAGGTCGGATGACTTCGCGCCAGGCAGCATCGGTAAGAGCAGGCAATTTCTTTTCAATTGAATGTATTCATGATTGTTTTCTATTCCAAATCATGTCCCCATGGGCACAAAAACCAGTCAATGTGCGGCTTTCACGTGAAACGAAATTCACCGAACCGGATCGGACACTGCTGAACGCAGTGGCGTACCCAGGAATTTGCAAAGGACCAGGGCATTGGACGAGAGGGCGCCAATCAAGGAGGGCGCCAACAACAAGGAGGGCGCCACATATCTGAAACTTGAATGTGTCAGTGACTCAGTTATGTTCGTACACGTGCGGAACGAACATAACTGACATTGTACATGCGTACACATTGATCAGCCTCAGGCAGCGGTACAGCGGTACCGCTGGTACGTCGGTACGTCTAGGAGGGCGCCACTATCACCAGAGGAGCGCCAATACTGGACAGAGGGGCTTCGCCATCAACTAGAAGCGCGCCGCTATCGACTGGAGGAGCGCCAACACTGGACAGAGGGGCGCCAGTCACTGAGGGCGCCGGGGACGATGAGCCAAAGGGACAGGGCATGCACGGAATGTCCTGTATGTGCGTACGCCACTGGCTGAACGAGAACAATGCGTATCGTAATTCAACATGACACACACCTTACACATTACACATGGAGTGTATGTTGTTCACTGCAGACTGTTTCTCAGCTGACCTTA
This sequence comes from Amphibalanus amphitrite, assembly GCF_019059575.1. NCBI lineage: Eukaryota > Metazoa > Arthropoda > Thecostraca > Balanomorpha > Balanidae > Amphibalanus > Amphibalanus amphitrite. The sequence goes on from NW_024882937.1 coordinate 23,046, forward strand.
GACTCGTTTCTCAGCTGACCTTAGACAAGGAAGACCTTATCAGATCTTCCTTGCAAACATGCGGCCTCATTATTCACAAATTCGGCGATAACTAGCGAAACATTGCGACAACCTGCACTACCGGATTATCAATTTTATGCAGCGGTAACCATGGAACAGTTAATAAAAATGCTCACGTGAGCTGTCACGTGAGCTGTCAGATCAAAAACTCTGTCAAAAGCAGGGCAAAAGTACAAATTTGCACAACCAAACTTTTGAACACGCCAAATTGCGTCCTTAACATACTTTTTGAATAGCTACATCTTCGTTTGCGGCATAAACCATGCATATTTACATCCATTCGAAAGGAAATTGTATGCTCTTTCCAATGCTGCCTGGCGCAAAGTCGTACGACCAACCAATCGCGAGTTATATGGCTTTTAAATTAGGGGTGACACTTTTTTTCGATCACCCTGTATATATGTCTAATATCAGTTTAGTTTAAAGACGTATCGGCAAGTGAGTTCCGAACACGCTCCGTCACTGGAAGACTGCCATTAGAGAGTTAATAAGATGGAAGCTACGGTGTGTGGTGTAAATGACACACATGCTCAAATGATGCGATACAAGATCGTAAGATAACCAACACACGCTGACATCTTGATGAATGGGGTGGCGTTTACAGCAGCAATACTCCAAACGGATCTTCACACATCATCACCCGGCGTCATCCATGATCACACACCGTCACACGGCGTCACAGAGCGTGACACGAGCGGGCGGTCCGCGGTCACGGCTCATTCCCCTCGGGAAAGACACCGTGTCGGGACCGGTTCGGCTGGTCCCGACTCCCGTACCTCCCCCCCCCCCCGCCCTCCTGGGGAGCCGGACCGACCCAGTGCCAGCAGGGAGCAGCGGCAGAGCATCACGACCGCGACCGGTGACGTCACATTACCCGTGATGACGTCACGCACGGTTGGCATAACGTGAGGTCAGTGACCGGGGACGGGCGGGCTGGGAGGGTTAATCCTTCGTCACCAGTTCGACCCAGAGATAAGCCGGTGACAAGCTCACGTTTACAGCAAGGATGGACGGAGCGGCGTGATGTTACTTTGACCAGAGTGTAAGACGTCTAAACTTGACAGTTTTGTCAACAAATGAAATTTTAGATGGCATCATCAAGGTCGGCACTCGGTATCTTTTAGACTAAGTCGCAAATCGTAACGAGAGTGAAGATATCGTCATTCCCTAGAAAACACAGTGACATCATGCTGACAGCAAGAATGGTTATCTCGCTGTAAAAAAAAACAGCTAGGAATATCCACGATCATCACCAAGATCATCACCTTATATCTAATAATAAATACAAATCTAGCTTCATTCATTTTCAGAGTGACTGCAGCCTGCAGGATTTTACCACCAAACCCCGAACCGAGATTGATTCAGCTTGCACAATTTCGAGGGCAGCTACTTAGTTACATCAGCTAGGAATAAACTGATTGCCACTAACACAGTAATAGTGTGACAGGTACTTTGTGACATCACATCTATCCATGTTTCCTCACCTTGCACTCGACCTCCTCGTCGCTGTTGCACATGCAGCGGAACTCGCAGCCGTCGAAAAACTCGTCCCCGGGTCGGTACGTGGCGTTACCGTACGTACAACCCGTCTGCGGCACCGCCGCCGGCGTCGTCTTTGTCTCTGTAACGGAGCGGGACGTAGGTGAAATGTAAGACGGGGATGTCAGCATGATGTTACCAAAAGCACGAGAGATGCTGCTGATATAGATCGACGGTCCTGTAAAAAACAGGTGCGCTGATTTTCCTTCTTCAAGATGTGTCAAGATGACGAACGTGTCTTATAGATACACTTTTTTGTTCAAATTGAGCGGCAAAACCACAGACATGCCTGCATCAATGCATCAAGCCCCAATCTACAGACAGTTAAGTACTCAAGCTCCTCCTAACCGCGAATCTCTCCATTCCATTCCCGTCGGTGTCAGACTGTTCCGCTCCACTAAAGAAGCTCACCGGGTCTGCACGCCTTGAATCCGGCCCTCTTCTCCTCTCTGAAGCCGGGCGGACACACGCACATGGCCACAGCGGTGACGTCACCGGCCTTGACGTCACTGGCCTCCTTCGTCATCACCTCGCACACGTAGTTTTCGTCGCAGAGCACCGAGTCACACGGGTCCGAGCCGTCAGCTGGCGGAGCGCAGAGCAGAGGTCAGGTAGGGGTAAGGTAACAGGGGCGGTGTGTGGGGGTGGGACAGGGTGGTGTATGGGTGGGACAGGGTGGTGTAGGGGTGGGACAGGGTAGTGTAGGGGTGGGACAGGGTGTTGAAGGAGTGGGACAGGGGCGGTTTCGGAGCTGGATTGAGGTGGGTTGGAGAGATGAGGGTGGTGTGTGGGTGTAGTGGAACAGGACGATATGGGAGTACTATCTGGGTGATACGGTGATAGATAAGGGTTGTGGAGGTAGGACAGGACGGCTTAGAGTGACAGACAAGGGTTGACGAGCAGACAGAGAGCATCAAACAGGATCATAGCGGGTATACTTTGGTCAGGGCCCACCACAGGCAAGGCGAACCAAACAAGGACAAAGGACAAGTACTTGAAGTGAGTCACAGGAAAACAACACGAGATTAAAAAGCGAAAACAAAAGCATGGTTTACTCGTAGCGGTCGTTGAGTTAGGACGACTACACGAAAGCCTACCTGATACAGAGACAGGCGAGGGATTTAAGAAATCGGGTAGTACACATCTAGAAGATAATCAAGTGCATGAGCGTTGGTCTAGGGAACGTACCACCATGCAACATTGAACCGCATCACGAAACACTGAAAATGCCGAGTTTTGTAACAGCTCAGCTGCAAGCGGCTCAATTGTGAAAGTAATAAGGCGTTAGGCAGTGTATCAGTTTGCACAATGCTAGTTGCAGGAACGGAGTCACGATACCGTGCGGGTTGACCTTCTCTCCACGTAACTGAATTAAATGGAAAGCATAACCACTTGCCTCTTTGGAGAGGAGAAAAGTATTGTCATATTCAAGGCTGCGTCCTACCACAACAATCTTTGACATTCCAATCCCAAAACCACCCAGACCCTATTCAATCATTCCACACTGTCCACAGTGGATCACAGTCCACCTTCCACCAGACCCACCTTCCACCACGGCGTCCACATCCTGGGCCTCGGAGCTGCAGGCCACGATGACACAGCACTCGTCCATCTTCTTCTCGAAGCAGAGCGGGTCGTCTTTGAAGGCGCCCTGACGGAACATGGGTCTCTGGCAGCGCGGCACGCAGCGTACCTTGCCGCGTAGCTCACAGAAGCAGGTCTCCTCACACTCGCGGTAAAACTGACCTCCGACTGGGTAGGTGCTGTTGCCGTCGACACAGCCGTCTGTGCGTGAGAGAGAAGGGGAGGTGAAGGTGAGAATGGGAAGTGAGCGGTGCGGGAGACGGAAACAGATGGCGAATGATATAGACCTGTGGATGAGACAAAATAAGCTGTATATGATGTTGTCTTCAATGTGTTGAAAAATAATAAGATGCCTAGCCAATAGGTAGCCAGTCTGTGAGATAAATTTATGAGTCAGCTTCATCTTAACTTCATGCGCCCAGAATTTAGCAAGATTTATAAATAAGACAAACAATGGAAAATGTTGTCACAGCTGTTGCGATAAGCGCGCGGTGCAGCTCGCTCGTGAAGGTAAGACATGTCAGGTAAACAATGCCTGAACATGACAAAAACGAGGATCGAGAACAAGTCTGGACGAAAATCCGATTCGGTCATATCTGCAGATCAGTTCGCGTGGGAACTAATCCACGCCTGGCTTTGAAATCGGCCGCTAAAACCCAGCCTTCGGCAACATTTTGGTCACACGGAGATGACCCGATCGTGACCATTCTCCTGCACAAACTCACGAGCTGTGCAGACGGTTGCCCCCCCCCCCCCACGTACTCTCCCCTGCTCCCCCGTAAACTCACCATCTGTGACAAACCGGATGGTCTCTGTGGTATCCCCGAGCGTATCCTGATCACGGCTATCGTAGATCGCCACTCTGGCCTCGTACTCCGTGCGTGGCACCAGGTCACCAATCTTCATCAGCGGCACACTCTGACCCGGCTGTGGCGGCAGCTCCTGCCTGCGCCACTCTCCGCCGCTCGTGCGCCGGTACTGCGCCACGTAGCCGCGCGCGTACGCCGGCGGCTTGAAGTCGTCCCAGGCCAGTGTGGCCGAGTTGTAGGACTTGGTGGTGACGATCAGGGTCGGTTTGGGCTGCTGATCGGCGGCCGTGAGGGCGGCAGGAGCGCCCGGGTCGCTGCTCTCGACACCGACGGCCGACTCAGTGGTCGTTGTAGTCGTCGTTGTGGTGGTTGTCGTTGTAGTTGTAGGCTCCGGAGTTGTCACCTTTGAAGTGATGGACTCCAGTAGGTCGTCCACAATCCGACCTGGAAAGATGGACAGACGATCCGTCAATATTGGAATACGGTCGACATAAAAGGTCCCCTGCCGGTCTCATTGTGTGACAGGAAAACTGTGCGACTCGCGTGACCACCAAGTAAATCACTGGTTCATCGGGCGGCGCGATTAAAGTCATGATCCCGCACAAGGTCAACTGGTCACCCTTAGCTGATCAAACGAGGATCACCTGCTCCACCTGTGTTCTAGGTTTGGCCAAGCCTGTAGGTAAATGCGAAAAACAGCCATATCGGCACAAACAACAGAAGGGAATAGTTTCTATTCCGTTATCGGCTATATTAGTACGACAAAGTCACGCATTGCATGCTACATCAAAGATCAATGTCCTCAACTGTTGGCGCTTTAAATTATGATCCGCACTCCTCACTGAAACGCATAATCTCTGGAAAGCAATTAAACTATCACGGTGAAATTCATTACCGGGTCTTGTCTTCAGCACCCAACTTGACTCGTACCCTAGCAAAAAAAGCGTCTGCGGATAAAATCTTACCCCCATTCCCACCCGTTTTCCCTCGTCCCTCACCCACCTCCTGTGCTGGTGACGGCGCACACCAGCTGAACGCAGCACTCGGGGTCATCGAGGTCAGGTCGCTCGGAGCAGGAGAGGTCGGTGACGGTGCCACGGGTGAAGGAGCAGCGCGGCCGGCAGGACGGCTGGTTGGGACCACCGCAGACGCAGGTCGACTGGCAGCCCATGTGGTACGTCTCGCCGATGGCGTGAGAGCTGGTGTTGGTCACGCAGCCGGCTGCCGGCGGGGTCAGAGCGGTCAGTCAGAGCAGGTGAGATTGGGACGGGTCAGGTCCAGTGCTGGAAATGAGGCCGCTTTCTGGTCCCGGCGTTTTATTCTCCTCGCGGGTTAATCCCGTCCAGCGTTTAGCCTTTCGGGACCCACTCAGGGTCGCGGTTGTTTTCGCCGCTCGCCCTAGTCGAGATGCAAAGTTAATAGTCACACGAAGCTTATTTAGGGCCAGCCAAACCAGTCTAGTCTGGAGTTACTGTTAAATGTATGCATACAGATGAAAGTAAAAGGTTTTGTAGAATCGATTAATTTCGAAGTCGTATATTCAGAGGCCCCAAATAGACTTCGTGCGACTAACAACTTTGCATCTCGAATGGGCCGAGCGGCGAAAACAACCGCGGCTCTGAGAGGGTCCCGAAAGGCTAAGCGCTAGACGGGGCTAACTCACCCGGAGAATAAAACGCCGGGACCAGAAAGCGGCCTCATTTCCAGCACTGGTCAGGTCAGAACGGGTCAGGTCAGAAAGTGTCAGGTAAAATCAGAGGAAGTCAACATTCCAGCAGAGTGGGTAATCTGCACATTCGGAATATCGGAAATCGGAAACGTCGCACAATATAAATAACAGCTAAAACTTGGTGCACCAAAGTTTTAAAACGTACCACTAATCAAACCAAGCACCGAATCTATTAAAACATCGAACGAACATTTACATGAGACCTTCCCCATCATTCAACATATATATTATATCTCTAGCCCAACCTTACACGACAGCCCTGTCAAGTGTCAGGTCCCACCCGCACCCTCGCCCCAAGGCCCTAAAACAACCTCGCCCCATCCCAGCACTCACGTCTGGTGTTCACAGTAAGCGTCTTCGTCCCGGCGTCTCCCTGCCACCTGAAGGTATAACTGGTGCCCGGCTGTAACCTGCCCACAGTCACCACTCGTCGACTAGCCTCCAGCGGCACCTCCTGACTGGCCCGGCCGGCAGCTCGGTAACTGAGCTGACCTCCAGCCGCCGGCAGCTGCAGGGTGGTCGTGTTATGCGTGATGTCCAGAGGAAGCATGTCCAGCGTGGCGATGGGAGGAGCCGCTGTGGTGGTGGTGGTTGGTGGGGCGGTGGTGGTGGTGGTGGTGGGTGGCTCAGTGGTAGTGGTCGTGGTGGTAGAAGTGGTTGCTGTACTTGGTTCAGTGGTGGTGGTTGTAGTTGTGGTTGCCTCGGTCGTCGTGGTTGATTCTGAAAACAAAGGGGGGGGGAGTGAAGGTCAGTTTTGCGACACAAGGCAGTACACGAAAAGATTCTGGCTGATGAGTACAAATGCGACTTCTTACCAATCTGATGCTCAGTTTGATTGTGAAACAACTCCAATTATCCATATCAGCTTAAATAGAAAGGCAAGTATTTTTGGAGGTTTCGAGCCAACAAATGATAAATGTCGCGCGAATAGAAGTCCTTTTCACTACCAGTAAAACGCCTTTTGGGCGAAGAACGAGCGAGCGAGATAGTGAGCACTGCACGTGCAGAAGGGCGAGAGGGTACTTCCAACGGGCTTGTGCAAAGCACCCTTCTAACCGGTCGCTAGCGGTGTACCAAATTTGAACGCATTCGGCCCAGCCGTTCCTGAGATCTGGAAGCGGCATTCTCCACGTGCGCACGTGCAAACGGGGTCCAAAATGACTTTTGCACGGCACCCTACTAACCAGTCCCCAACCGTGTACCAAATTTGAGCGCAATCGGCCCAGCCGTTCTCGAGATCTGGAAACGCCCCCTGCACGTGCGCACGTGCAGTAGTACCCTAACCGCAACACATGGGAATGCATTGCCTGGTGGGTGCCTACCTGTATGCCAAGTTTCAGCGAAATCGCCCCAGAAATTACCGAGTTACTGAAATGGGAACAAATTTGGCACCTCTTATTGTTGTATTTTGCACGTGCAGTGGGGGTCACTCACATAGATGAAGAGTATCCGACCTTTGGTAGAAGGGATGCAGCTACCCTATAAAAGTGACCGCAAGACAACAGCTCAAGCCGCTGCTGAGATATGGGCCTCTCAAAATCATTACTTTTGCAAAACTGCTTGAACACCCTTGACTTTTCACGTGGCACGTGCCACGGCGGTCACTGAGATGTATCAAAAGTAGTCAATTACGGGGTAGAAGGGATGGGGCTACCCAGCAAAAAAGACCGCAGGCCATTCGGTCCAGCGGTTGCTGAGATATAAGCCTCTCAAAAGCGTTACAGGCCGGGCCGGGCCGGGCCGGGCTGGGCCGGGCCGGGCCGGGCCGCTCATACTGAGATTTTTCCGTTATATTGAAAAGACTTCGCTTCGCTCGCTGCGCTCGCTCGCTCGTAATAACGAAATATTTGGCTCAAAGCGAATACAACAGAATGTTGGTGGTTGGTTACGCATACACTGCACATAAATGACATGCTTGGTATTTGTTTTAAAACGTGCTATTAATTAATAAGCATTGGTATTGATTATTTGACATTCGTGCGATGATCGATATCCGATATCGATATTCGTGCGCTTGTAAATAACGTGTAAGAAGCACTTTGACGCATGAAATAATACATCACGTAGAAAGGTACCCTTGGTTATAATCACTTTAATCGATATGATTACAGACAATCTATTGATTCTCTGAAATGTTTCTTAGTAACTCAGTTACAACATGCATCGGCATTTACTGCGTATTTTCATAAATGGCATCGACCAGTGCTAAGTCTAAGTGCATATCACACTCAATCAGCTGTCCCATATCTGACTGCAACAGTGCAACAGCAACAGCTATTCGCTTATAACACTAGAAAGTGACGTTATAAAGGCACAGCACCACAGCACACACCACACCAGAAAATGGAGCAGCTTATCCCATTTCCAGTCTACTTATATCGTATACCGTGAACATCGTTCCTATGTCCCGAGAAAAAGAACAGGATGAAAGTAAGAGCAGTCCACAAATCCCCATATCAACCCAGTGCCAAGCCCGGAACGGATCATCCGCTTCAGCAGGACGTCCAGCCTTGGCATGCGGATGTTGGTCAGCTTGCCACCAGAGCCTGGCATTTAGCGCCACGTTAGGTGCTAGCGGGCGGACGTCATCCATCCTCGGAGCAAGTCAACATCGCCCCACGTCCGCATACCTGGCGCCGACTCTGATTTACGTGGGAGCTGAACACTCCAATTAGGAGCCGCACACATTGAAAGCTCGCCTCGGCGTGTTCTCACCGCGCCACGCTATTGTGGGAACTGATGACATTAAGTGTTGTTATCGCGACCGGCAGTGCGAAGCGCGCTATATTTCCGGTAACAGAGAACAGGACCTATGGATGAGTATTATCGGCCCCAGAACACGGCGCATACAAGAATTTAAGGGCGCAGGGCGCAGCTAATAATGATGGGTAAGGATGAGCGCAATAAAACGACGAGCAATAAAAGCGAGAGCGAGATGAGTACCTAGGCTATAGGAACACAAGCTGTGCATTGTGAGACGTTTCGTCTCATCGCTCATTCACAATCATCATGATTGATAAAAAAATCGTCGTATGGCACCTGTAAAACCAAAGGAAAGAAGCATAGGTAATTGTAGAGATGCCTCATGGGTAACGGCCCAATAAAGTAAACTCGCATAAATTTAACGGCCACTCTCGCATGACACAGCACGACAGCTGCCATTTTTGCTGACTATTTAAACGTTTTTAAATACATCGGAAAACATAATCGTATTAAATGTGAGTAAAACGTGTAGGCGTGACTCTTAAGTATTTTTTGATACGGTTAGCGATAAAAGCGGCGTGCCAATTAAATTCTTCGCATGCTGTTCTTTCTAGCCCCATGAACGAAAAAATGTTAATCAATATTATCATGCTAACAATATGCAACTATTGTGGATGGGGAAATCCGACAAATGATTAAATTTCATTCATTTCAAGCCGGGCCAAGCTTTGAAGAGCCGAACGCGATTTTTGTTATCGTTTTTAGCCGCCGTTTAATCAGCCATGCGGCAAGCGTCCGAGACGTCATTCCTCTTGGAAGCGGAGCAAAGCTGTTAGTTGAGTGCCCTGAGGCCAGTATGGGTACCTCCTGGAGTGACCGCACAGCCGAATACGAGGTCATTGGGGTCACCAGAGCGGCCGGGACGGCAGGCGCAGAGGCCTCGGTCACAGGCCGCACCCGGGCCGCACAGCACAGAAGAGCACACCCCTGTCGGGCCAGAGAAGGTGCTGGGTGAGCTGGGAAAGACGGTGAGCTGGGTGAGCTAAGAATATTCAGAGACTCGGTGATCCAGGAATTAAACCAGAGATGGCCAAGGGTAAGCAAGGCCAGGAATGTTCAGGAACTTGGTAAGCCATAAAGGGATGGGCAGATATTGACTGGGTAAGCCCGGCCGTATGATTATCGAGGTGGGGATTCGACTGCGGAATGGAGTGTCACGTCGGCAGTGACGTATATATACGCCAGGTCCCCCAGCAGCCATATCATCAGAGGTCCTCCCGAGATGTCGATGGAAGGTCAGCCAGGGGAGCCGGCTCCACACGAGTGTGGTTTAACCGGAACACACTCCACTTCTAGTAAGTTGGCGCACGGTAGCACGATTCCAGACGGTAGCAATGTTAGTGGAGTAGATAATACTACCGGCAATATGCGTCCTTTGGCAGTTAATGATACGGTATCAATTTCCACCTACAACTGCGAGGGTTTGATGACTGCCCTGCCCTATGTTTGTAAGCTCATTGAAGCACATGACGTAGTATTTCTTGCAGAAACGTGGATGTCCCGCTCCGAGGAGTGCTATCTTCCTGTTTATGTCAATACCTGCTGCTCATATGCTTGTATAGTGATGCAAAAGTTCGCCATGGATCTTCCTCCTGGTGCGGGCGCCGGACGCCGTCATGGCGGCGTTGCTATGATTTGCCGCAATCGCCCTGGGGTACGCTATGACGAGATAGACTGTGGAGATGAGCGCCTCTGTGGTGTTAAAATCAGTGATACGCTAGGACCGAGGTTGACAGTATTCGGCTGTTACATGCCCTATTGGGATTCTTCCCGGAAGAATCTAGATGAATTTTCTCATCTTGTCAGTAAGCTTGATGCTCTTATCACTGCACTTGGCTCCTGTTCTCCTGTTGCTCTTGTGGGTGATTTTAACTGTGCCTTGCCGAGACTGGCTGCTAATGCGCGTCCCACCCGCTGGTATGAGTTCCGTGGGTTCTCGTTGTATAGCAGCATTCTGCAAGAGCTTCTTGATAAGCATGATTTCTCCGTAGCTGAATTTCAATTTACACAATCTGTCTCCTTCTCATACCAGCGTGGTAGCTCTCGTACTCACATTGACCATATCATTGTGCCAAAAAATGTTCTTCGGTCAGTGATATCATGTGACATTGTGCCGCCTTCAGAGGAGAACCTAAGCCCTCATCTGCCTCTTAGCTGCTATATGCGACTTGCCCTACGTGGTGAGAAACCCTCATCACCATCAAGCAAAAGTATTCCAGTTAAAAATGGATGTCCTGATGTTCTAAATTGGGATTGCAATAGCCGCAATGAAATGTATAAGTCGGCACTTGAGACACACTTGTCGGCATACCTTGCTAGTAACGTGCAGATGACACCGGAGCTCACCGATGTGAACGAGTTGGATATGCACATCACTAATGCTATCCATGCTGCGGCCCGGGCGTCGGGCTGTGCTAAACTAAGGCGTTCTCCTAAAAGCTGGTGGACTCCAAGGGTCTCCAGCGCTCGTGATAAGGCTCGCTTCTGGTTCAGATTATGGACAGATTGTGGCCGCCCTGTGAACAGCGTTGTTTACGCGTGTTATTGTGAGGCTCGCCGTGCATACCGCCGCGCCCGTAAAACTGCTTCACGGGGCAGGATAGATGAGGAAGCGCGCCTTCTTCACAGTCTTCGGCGTGATCGTAATGTTAGTGCATTCTGGCGTCGTGTTAACGCTGCGAGAAGAGGTGGGCAGCATGGATGCAGTAATCTTACTGTGGACGACTTCGCCAACCACTTTGGATCGATCAGCCAGGATGACGATTCACAGTTGAGCCCTGGTCAACAGCTGATATGTGACGCTGTTGCCACTCGCTTCTCCACTGGTTGTGACTCTGCCGAGATCCGTATTGTTACCCCAGATGAGGTATGTGAACTGATCCAGCAGTTAAAGCGAGGTGCTGCTCCGGGGATAGACCACGTAACAGTAGAGCATCTGTTGTATGGTAGATCACAAGCTTTGTTGGTTGCGATTGGCCGTCTCCTCACTGCATGTTACGCCACTTTATCGGTCCCTGACGCCTTTTCTGTTAGTGTTGTGAGACCCATCCTAAAGAAGTCAGGTTTGAATCGAGATTGCTTGGACAATTACAGGCCGATATCTCTCACTACTACTATGTCGAAGTTACTAGAGTGTCTTTTGCTAAGTGAGCTGACCGAATCTTTCTCTCCCAGTGATCTACAATTTGGGTTTTTGGAGAACCGTAGTACTATCGAGGCAACGATGCTTGTTACTGAAACCGCGCAGTGGCACAGTCAGAGAGGTTCTCCAGTGTTTGCAGCCAATTTAGATGCGAGGAAATGTTTCGATAAAATTTGGCATGATGGTCTACTTTTTCGCCTAGAGAAGTTCCTGAGCCCCCGGTCCTGGCATTTGGTCACAGTGTGGTATAGACGTCTAAAAGCTTTCGTAACTTATGCTGACCATATGTCGAGTTGTTTTGACATCAAGCGAGGAACGAGACAGGGGGCCATTTTATCGCCAGCGTTTGCAAATGTTTTCTTTCAGCCTCTCTTAAGTCTACTTGATGTTAGCTTGTGCGGATCCTTCATGTTTGGCTACCATGTTCCTGCCGTGTGCTACGCAGATGATTTGATGCTGCTCTCTACCAATGCGGGAAACCTAAGTAAACTTTTGGAAATAGTTGATCAATTCGCAGGGTTTTGGAGGCTTGAATTCGTTCATGTAGATCCGATAAAAACCAAAAGTCACTGCATTGTATTTGGTGCTGAACTTTTGTCTGCGCTCCCCGTCTGGCACCTATCTGGTCAGCAGCTTGCTGTACGAGCAGTGACCGAACATCTAGGTGTCACATTGTCAGCGGATCTAGCCGGGTCACTTCATGTACAGCACCGTGTTAGTCGGGCTCGTGGAGCATTCTACGGACTGACTCCTGCTGGAATGCTCAGTGACTGCCTGTCGCCTTCAGATAAAGTCTTTCTTTGGAAAACTGTGGTCATCCCTGCCCTAACTTTCGGATGTCAAACAGTCCCCCTTCGCTCGTGTGATGTTGACGATCTGGATGGCCTGCAATCTCGGTGCATAAAAGCTGCCCTCGGATTATCTAAATACGCTCATCATTCTGCTTTGCTTGTAGCTTTAGGTATCCCGAGAATACATGAACGGCTCAGACGAGCGGTGCTGCTAGCCTTATCGGGTATATTCCGAAGCCACCAACACCGACTGAAACACATTATGCTACGAGAGCTGGCTGTTTTAGCTACCGAGCCTAGACAATTGCACGGAACATTTCTGGACCTGGCATACAAACTGTTAAACTGTTCTTTTCAAAACGTGCTCGATGCTGTGAGGGGTCATGTGGACCATAGCTTCATAGGCAGCGCGATCGACAGCGACGGTGTAGTAGATTCGCTCAGATTCCTTTTAAATTCCAGCCAGACAGTGATGTCCCGTCGTCTCGTGAGGCTTCTGTGCTCATAGGGTTTTTTTTCACAAATGTGTTGACTTGTTAATGTGCTTTGCAATTGCGTTTTAGTGTTGTGTTCATCGTCCTACATGCAGTATCTGTACTGCTGGTGTGTTTATTGGAAAGTGAAATGTGTATGTGTATTGTCTGAAAAAGACGCATAATAAATTGATGATGATGATAGGACAGGCAAAGTGAAGTGGGACAGCACCTGCTACAGCGGGACGACACTTGAAGATGAAAAGTGCCTATAGAGAAACAGTAGAAGACCATAGATTGGACAATGCGAAGAGCATGCTATTCAAACAGCGAAGAGCAGAAATTGAAGAAGCGTGACAATACTGCAAACTGCACAGTGTACAGAGCGATCAGCCATAGATGTAGGTAGAGATGACTCAGCTTATTGCACATATGGACGGGTTATGTAACATTGCAAACATTAGTGGCATGTCGCCAACTGTGTAATAATCACTGTTGGTTCCATCACTTAGGTCTTTTCTTTGAATAATATTATAAAACATTGCACGTCAGCGTGAAATATCACTCCCTGGTAGTAGCATCTGTTGTGAAGCGATGTAGCAGCTTGAATTGTGTGCACAGCTGCACGATACTACATGATAGGTCGCCAGTAGACGCGCTCCCGTCCCTCACCATTCCCCGCCCTCTCCCGCGGCCCGACAGAGACACCCATCGTCTCTGGCCGACTGCACTGGTTACATACGCTAATGGCACTGTCTGAGCCCGTGACCTGACCTCAACACGACTCCACCACGGCCCCAGGCGTCAGACTCACACAGCACCTCAACAGCATGAGAGCTGTGACGGTGTTTACGGGCTGAATTCGTGCGAGGCATTGTGACCCGCTGTAAACAGCTGTGAGGCACGGTGCTGTCACTCCGGTGCCGTCCAGGTGACCTGCCGTCTGTCAGCCCTCACGTCAGGAGGGACGACCTTGGCGCGGTGCCGGCAGCTCGTGCCGTGAGCGGTCGGGCCGGCCGCGCGGCGCCGGCCTACGTCAGCGCGGCGCCGCCGCTGCATGCTGATGAGAAGCCCCGGCGGCGAGCCCAGCACTGGCGAGCGGCCGGCACTGGCCAACCCGGCAGCGGAGGCCGGGCCGGGCGGCCGACCACTGCACGGCGTGGCCGGTCGGCGGCACTGCCCGGCCCCGGTACTGGCGAGCGGCCGAGAGCGACCAGGCATGGCGCCAAACTCTGGGTAAAGAGGCACGAAATTCCGACACCAAGGCGGGACTGGAGGACGAGTAACGTGGGGCGACTGGGGATAAAGGCAGCGAGGACCGGTAGCCGTAAGCACAGAACCACGAACTACTCCGATTGAGGATGAGGAACACCACTTCCTTGTCTAAAATTTAACGATATTCGTCGTTGGACCAGGAAATGATTCAACACGGTGATTTCAACAAGGGCAAAAAATAAAGCAATTGTTTTTTGAACAGCCAACAAGAGAATGAGAACCGCAGTCGTGCAGGGGAACCATTTATGGAAGACCAGGAAGCCCGTCACGGAATCAGGAATCGTTCATGCTTTGGAGGGTCAGGGACGTCAGTTGTCTGATCAGCTCAGCAGTGGCCTGACCAGCAGCTTTAGGGGCTGGCTGACCAAAAACAGGCAGCTATTAAACCCGCTCGCGGTAGCCGCCTCACCGGCAGCTGTGCCAAAGCTGTCGATCAAACCGTGGCCACGGGTCGCCCTTCGCTGCCTATGGATCTACCGAGCACACGCTGTTGTCTGGCCAGCCTTCAGCAGTCATAATTCGGGATTTGTTTGAATAGCAGCCAGCAGCTATACCAGCCATCGGTCGGCCGACACCACCCAGGTCCGGTCACGGGACTCGGAGCTCTGAGTAGAGCCCGCTCTGAGCAGTCCGGCGCGACCTTGACGTTAGCGCAGCGTAGCGTCGCCCGGGGCAAGGTTCGGCGCGAGCCGGCCCACCAGGTGCAGCAGCGGCCAGCGGACTCGACCAGCACAGCCAGGAAGGGTTGTGGGCGCCGGACAGGATGGGATGGGAAGAGAAGTGGACGGGATGGGGATGGGAACGGTTGAAACAATCGTATGGTCAATACCACATATTTTTACCAAACCTCAGCCACTAAATAAAAGGCATGACTGCGATTCGTGATAATAGATATTATCAGAAACAACTGCCATCGAATGGGTAGGAACAGGCTGTGAATAGCGCTTTTAAAAGTGTACAACAGAAGAAGACTTCTAATTTTCATCAAATGTTTCAAGATCGTGCTAAATTATGTAAGAAAAGTAAGGTGTATGTATCAGGGCTGCGGAGTCGGAGTCGGAGTCGGAGTCGGAGTCGGTCGGAGTCGACAGTTGTGACCGGAGTCGGAGTCGGAGTCGGAGTCGATTTTAGAAACCCAAGCCGGAGTCGGAGTCGGAGTCACCGAAAATCTGTCGACTCCGCAGCCCTGTTAGGCCTGCGGAGTCGGAGTCGGGAGTTGGAGTCGGTCGGAGTCGACAATTCTGCCCGGAGTCGGAGTCGGAGTCGCCGAAAATCCATCGACTCCGCAGCCCTGGTATGTATTTTCGCAGACCCGTCCGTTTCAGGGAGCTTTCTACGCCCAAGGGATGACGTAACAAAAATATTGCTTGGCCTCCTCTCTACTGACATCTGCAGTAGGTCTTTTATGTTCGGAAAAGAGCACTGAAAGCGCCCATCCCCGCATTTTAGCGCTAAGCGGCCTTTATTTGACCGACACTTAAATGCTAAGCACACGATATAAATAACACCAGTGAATGATTTTCTCTCTTCATATGAGTACATACTGAGTACATACATCCAATCGTTGTAACAACGATTGATAACTCACCGGTAGTCGAACTGCTCTCCTCCTCCGCGGTCGACGCGTCGGTGGCGACGCCGTCGGCACTGGGGCTCTCCAGTCCCGAGCAGACGACGTTGACGCAGCAGCCGCCGGCGATGGCCGAGCCTCGCAGCTCGGTACACTCGGGATCATTCCGGAACGTTCCCGTCCGGTAGTAGCCTGCGGCGATCACGAGGGTTAGCGGGTAACGGGGCTGGTATCGGTACCGCCGCCGGGAGATACAGAGGAGACAGTGCGACGGATAATGAGCGGTATTTTGGGGCGAAAATTGTGGGTGACCGCGACTGAGAACAGTCATAAAACAGCTACCGTCTACAGATGGAGACCCGAATGTCGGTCAGAGACTGAGGTCAATGCGACCGGCAGGTGGCTGAAACAAGACACAAACTCGCGGAGACCGCATCTCGACACAAGACAATAGCACCGCAGCCACACGGGAGGGTTTCTGTCGCTTCCTATGACCTGATTCAGTCAGAGATTACGGGAGGTCGAGACATGACCGAGTGAACTGGAAGCAAACTAAAGAAGGAAGCACTTCCAGGAGAAAAGCACGCATGAAATACGGGGACTGGGATAAGTAAAGCATCTTTGAAATTTGGTAATTATGGGTATCACGGAAGCACAGCCCGCGCGTTTTGTGCACCTTTGGGACATGTTGGTGGTAGGCAGGAGCACTTTATATCAGTTTATTGGACCTTAAGGCCGCTGTACCGACTGACAGGGTCATTGTTCACGGTCAGTTCTCGTTACTCACCTGGCGGACAGGCGGTTGGCGTGCAGTTGAACTTGCCGCCGGGGCTACAAACGCACGTCTCCTGGCAATCCTTACGGAACACCCGCTCACCGACGTCCACAATGGCGCCGCCCTCATCCTCGCAGCCCACTGGAATGACAAGAGACACAGTCAGACGAGATGAAACTGAGCGAGGATCGACGAGATGGTACCGAAAAGACATCAAACGGGCACAAATTGCACCGATCACCTAATATTGGATGGATAGTTTTCTCGAAGTCCGTTGGTTTCCCAGTTCCCACACATAATCAATGATCCACTGAAGCACAATATGGATCTAAGAATGGGTGTGAAATGCATGGATCCCCAGTTTCCGGCATGGTGGATGCCGGAAACTGGAGAGTGGAGAGTACAATGCGGCAGGTGTGGAATACCTTACGGAGACTGCAGTTTAGGACAGGAGACTATCACCAACCCGAGTCTGCGGGGATGGCGGTGGGTTTTGCCAGGTATCTGACTCTCTCAGCAATAAAAGATACCACATTCTAAAGAAAAGTCTGCTGGCATTTCTTGATGCTTGCTGATTTCATTACCTGACCGCAATACGTGCTGCTTTTTACTATCATCGGAGACGTTAAAACATATTACATTTTATGTAGGATAATATCTTGCCGGATTTTTTTCGTCACATAAGAACAAAGGGATAAGGAACTGGATGTATTCTTACTTTCCATAGCAATAAAGAGCAAATTTAATCAGCACATTTAGCATTAACATATCGTTGAGTGTTACATGTAACTGTAACGCAGATGCGTTACATTTTTTTCATCTTTCATGCTGAACTGCAAGCTGTGCCACAAGCTGAAACACGGCCATCTGCGAGCGCCGCACAGACACGGTCAGCCGGCTAAATCGGCTGTGATACCCTCTCTCCGTCCCAGCTGGCGTCCACACAGACGGCGCAGTAGGCTCTGACAAACAGGGGTCCTCTATAGATGACCACCCCACTTCATGAGAACCCGGATCTGAAGCCAACAAATAGCATACCGAAACGCGCCATTCTGCCAGCCTCGAGCCATTAATCAGTTTAGCTTTTGGAAAACAAGACTCTGTCCCACGCTCGGCACCCCGCCAGAGAACAAGGAGAGGGGAGTGCAGACCGGCCCTGATTTGAACCAAAACAAGAAAGGGGAGCGGAGACCGACCCGGGTTGTACGAAAACAGGATGAAATGGAACTCGGTCGCCAACGACAAAATATAGGACATCTGGCCGGACCTGACTTCAAAACAAGGGGAGCAGAGGGCCAGGCCCGCCACCTGGCGCCTCAGGCGCCGTGAGCGCCGGCGGCGAATTCCACCCGGTCGCTGCGTGAAAGGGTGCGACTGCCATGGCCGGAGGGGAACCGAACTTTGTCAGCAAATCACGAACTTTCGAGGGCGGAGCCGAGTGCAGCTTCTGAGAATGGAGGACGGAGATTGGACAAGGTGATGCTGCCCGGCCCTCTGAAGTATGACGTCATCAGAAGTATAAGTTGATGAAACGGAACTGAAAAGCTCTCTCGGACGACGCATTCCGCGCTCTCTGGCTCTCTCTCGGACGACGGATCCCACGCCGCTCTTCGCTCTCGGCTCACATCTGACACCGTGGACAGCCCACGAGAGACCAGCGGCAGGCATCACGGCGCCGGCGGCGGCTCCGGCCGCCTGGCCGGGCGCTGGACGGTCACGACCATCATGTCAGCGACTCCATCTCAAGTAAGGTCACGCGGTGAACACGGGTGCGCACCTAGTCCCTAAATCCTCCAAGTAACCCCCCCCCCCCTTTCGTTACTGCTATGTGAGCCACATTATATTCCCCTTTTAGGTGTCGTCCGCAATATTTTAGGCCATTCAGCTTAGGTATTTAAATTTATTCTTGGGACTTTCAGTCTAGGTAGCTTAATTTCACAATTCGATTTCGATCAATTATGTAACTGTGCGCGTAGTGCGACACGCGTGCCGACGTGGGCCCTCTTCAGTCGTCTGGCGCCCCGTTGTGATTTAAGCGGACGGAGGGGATTATGCACCATGGGGAGTCGGGAAAGGGACGGGCGACTGTGTACCGCACCGCGCGGCTTGTGGGGCTCAGTTGATGGGCGGCCTGGGCCCAGAATGTTTCCTTTAAATTTGACTTGTAAGGGAATTTAAGGTGTTGCGTCGGAGTATGTAAATAAATGGGACTTGTAAATATTGAAATACGAGTGTGAGTAGTGCTGAAGGGGCAGGGATCGGAGGATGGAGCATAAAAGGCCATATGCTAACCCACAGTCAGGAAAGAGGTCGTTTCCAAGGTGTCCGGCCAGAGTAATTTACAACGATCAGTTCTCTTTATCTGTTGAGTTTACACAGTGCACAAAGCGATTATACACAACACATGCAGGGCCTCCCTAGCCTAGCCGATACTGGAGCTTCTCCGGTTGACTCCTAAGTGCCCTTGCCAGTGGATTTCCTGGCACTCCATCCTCCCCAAATTATCCCACGGTCCAAACAATAGCGATTACACACAACACCCACAGGACCTCCCTAGCCTAGCCGATACTGGAGCTTCTCCGGTTGACTCCTAAGTGCCCTTGCCAGTGGATTTCCTGGCACTCCATCCTCCCCAAATTATCCCACGGTCCAACAATAGCGATTATACACAACACACACAGGACCTCCCTAGCCTAGCCGATACTGGAGCTTCTCCGGTTGACTCCTAAGTGCCCTTGCCAGTGGATTTCCTGGCACTCCATCCTCCCCAAATTATCCCACGGTCCAAACAATAGCGATTACACACAATTCACACAGGACCTCCCTAGCCTAACCGATACTGGAGCTTCTCCGGTTGACTCCTAAGTGCCCTTGCCAGTGGATTTCCTGGCACTCCATCCTCCCCAAATTATCCCACGGTCCAAACAATAGCGATTACACACAACACATACAGGACCTCCCTAGCCTAACCGATACTGGAGCTTCTCCGGTTGACTCCTAAGTGCCCTTGCCAGTGGATTTCCTGGCACTCCATCCTCCCCAAATTATCCCACGGTCCAAATGATAGCGATTATACACAACACATACGGGACCTCCCTAGCCCAACCGATACTGGAGCTTCTCCGGTTGACTCCCAAGTGCCCTCGCCAGCGGATTTCCTGGCGCTCTACCCTATCCAGCGGTCCGAATATAAGGAGCACACATAGACCTTGCCGCACACGAAATATTTGTAACTTTACCCCACATGGACACTGGGGACACTGCAAGGGACGGAACCGGGGAGATAGATGATGCACGTCACGCCCCTGTGCGTGGAAAGTCCACCGACGCGGCCATGGGTTAGGAGGGAGATGAGAAGCGAGTGAAATGGAATTGAAGACTGTACACGTAGAGGAATCGGATTTCCTGAATGAAGCTCAGCTCGGATAGACCCCACTTAAATAGTAGGCCTCGCTTGGGTAAGCCCTGGATACGTGCAATAAGTCGCGAAGTGAAGAGAAAGGGTGAGAGCGAGTTGAGGATCGATTATTGAGGATGAGTGCATAGCCGACGAAGGCTAATCCGTTCGGTTGCCGGCGCGGGCCCCATAAAGCCGTGGCTATACGGAGACGATGCAGGCAGCCCGGAGGGACCTAGTGACCCCGCCCGGTTTTAAAAGATAGGTTAGGTCCGCTATCGGTCCATTGAGTGATCAGCGCAGGATGACATTCGATAAGCGACGTAGGTAGTTTCGGAGATGGTTAGGACCCCAGGCGTCCCAGCGAGGAGACGTATGCCGCCGGTTAAGTAATGTCCCGCGAAGAAACGTGTGATGCTGCAGGACGGGGGTGAACATTAAATACCAAAGCATGCGAGTCGGGTGATCGCGGTAAGTCGGTACTGGCCACCCCGCTGTTAGTCGATTTACTCCGGCCGTGCAGCGGTCATTTCGGATAGGTCTGTGACGACAGCTTAACTACCAGCAACGGATAGATAGGGCTTCGGGCACCTATAACGCTGGTAGTCGTGGATTGTGTGAAGCCAACGGAGGCTAACCCGTTCGGTCGCCGGTGCTGTTTCAAAAGCCGTGGCTATACGGAGACGATGCAGGCAGCCCGGACGGACCTAGTTACCCAGCCCGGTTTCAAATTTTAGATAAGCCCATTGCGGGCCGTGGTACGCTTAGTTTTCGTTTTATTATAGGCAATTTGGCATAAACTGGTAGTCATGGATTCGTGTAAAGCCGACGAACGACTAGTTCGACCTTTCGGTCGCCGGGGGCTGGCCCGAAAACCGCGGCTATACGGAGACGACGCAGGCAGCCCGGACGGACCTTAGTTACCCAGCCCCGGTCTCAAATTTCAAATAAGTCCCCCGCGGAAACCGGACTACACAGTGCCCTGCGAGCCGTAGTCTCGGAACCGCTGGCCGAAGACATTTATGTTTTTTTTTGTGTAGGTAGTTCGACATGGTGATGGGACGGACCGCAATAAGTCACGTAACGCGAAGGTCGAGTGCCGAAATATGTGGTGGGTCGTATCTCTAATTGTGTAGCGTGAGCATTATGAAGCGTTTGTCTGATGTACGGAACATTGTGGTTATGAAGGGATAACGGTTAAATGACATTTAAGGCCAATGACTCGATAACGACTTTGCGCGCGCCCTAGCACCACCGGGGGAAGTCAGGAAAAAGGGGAGGGACCGGAGATGGTCAACTCTGGTAAATTACGAGGTATAAGTGGACGAATGACATGGTTGTAAGGGGATGGATAAATGGACGAATGATTGATACATATATCTGGTGGGAGATGACCCTCAAGCTAGGAAGGGCGCTGTTGTTTGAGAGTGGGACTTTTTGTTAAATAGAGTTGATTTTCTATACCAATATGATCGAGGGTAATTGATTAACATTTATCATTATCTCCCATTCCCTAACCCTGGCCTATGTGTTTCCGATGATTGATCGCCCCGAGGTAGAGTCTGAGTCGGAACGGGTTCGCGAGGGGCTGGACACAGAGGAGGGCTTCTAGGAGCGCGCCGACGGAGCTCTCAATAACGAAAGACACTGTCCGGTTAGCTTGCTCTCCAACACTATCGAAAGACACTGCCCGGTTAGCCCCGCAACGTCGCGAAACCCCGCTACAGATTTGGCGCACCCAACGTGGGGTAGGATCAATCAAAGGAAACATGAAGTCGGTGGACCGACGTGCATTGCCGAACCCAAAGCTAAAATTTCAGAGGAAATGCGAGCGTGAGTGAGAAAACATATTATGTCTGAGCTAGATGCAGTGGGAGCTGGTCACTCAGTGCAGCGTTACTCGGGTTAAATTGATTTGATTGAAATCAAAAAGCGTGGATTGCTGGAGGGTGTATATATCATGAAGCGATAAGGGTAAATCGAGGATCAATTTTAAGTGACGGGCGAGCGGGCTTGGTATATTTTTTTCGGCTACAGGTATCGCTAACTAAAATTATGTGGCTCACATCTAGCGAACCCTAACCTTGAGTGAAATCCCGTGATCCAAAGTTAGAGTAATCACACCGAGGATGCCATTTTAACCCAATTTTTAAGAGATTGTACCCAGCGGCGTATTTAGAAAATCGCGAAGGGGGGGGCCAAGGGTTTGGAGGGCGCCACCTCACCCAAGGAGGGCGCCATACGGTCGCGAGATAAAAAATCGCTCAGCGGGGTGGGGGGGGGGGGTTGGTTGGGAGGCGTTTTTTACCATGCCACCAGTTTTTTTTTTGCGTAACCTCGTATAGGTCGTGCTGTATTGATTTTGCATCGTGTGTATTCTTTATACTCCAGGTCACAAAAGGTCAAGTGTTCTTGAAATGCTGCGCCGAAGGCGCGCGAAATTTTTGAAAACAACCTTTTCCTCCGCTTTTTAGGCACGCCTTTTATACGACCACCGTTCAAAGCTCCTCTCGCTCTTTTACCAAATTTGAAGGTGTAAAAAATACCTAAGGTTTGGTCGGGCCGCTGCCACACAAACTGTATAGAAAGCTTGGCTCATGGGTGTCGATGTATAAAAGTTTATTGGCGGTGGCATATCTACGCACCAGATCACCGTATCGGATTGATACCGGAGCGCGAGATGCGTAAACATCATCCAAATTACCTCAGACCAGCCTTCATAGCCTTTTCACAGATGCATACAGTGTACCCACATAACCAGTTTCAATCACCGAAACTTCAGATGCCTGCTGTTGCGGCCGAACCTGTTGACAATACTTAATCGTAATCCATATAGATGCCATGATGCACGTAAAGTAGGATCAATCCGTTAAGACCAAAGACGTGTTTTATGCATCGTAGAGCGTAGATAGTTTTGGTAGGTATAGGTACTTCATTCATTGTACTGAATGCACGTTCATTTGTGGCAGTTTTCACAGGCAAGACATCAACTATGTGCAATAGAACGACTAAGTTGAAAAACATGCCAAAGGAGTAAATAAATGATAAGAGGGCAGCGATCAACGGATGTTGCCAATAGGTAGAAGGGCTGCGATCCACAGGAGGGCGCTAATAGGTAGGAGAGCCCCGATCAACATCCCGAGTTTCGATAGTAGGGCACCGATAGGTAGGAAGTTGGCGAGCAGCAGGAGGGCGCCAATGGATAGAAGGGCAGCGATCAACAGGAGGGCACCAATAGGTAGGAGGGCCCCGATCAACAATCAACAGGAGGGCGCCACCAGGTAAGAGGGTGGCGAGGAACAGGAGAGCACCAATAGGAGGGTGGCGATCAACAAGAGGTCGCCAATAGGTGGGAGGGCGGTCATCAACTGGAAGTCGTTAATGAGCGGAAGGGTGACGATTAAAATGGGGGTGGCAATGGTGAGGAGGGCGCCTTTGCTCAAGAGGATGACACGAACAGGAGGGCGTCTGTGCGGAGGGCGCTGGTCAACAGGAAGGTACCAGTGGATAGGAGGGCGGTGATCAACAGGAGGGTGCCAGTGGTAAGGAGGGCGGCGATCAACACGAGGGCGCCAATAAGAGAAGGGCCCCGATTAACATTCAACAGGAAGGACTAGGGAACCAATAGGTAGGAGGGCGGCACTGAACAATAGGGTGCCAAAAAGGAGAAAGGCGGCCTTGAAAATTTCACATGAGGGCGCAATAGGTAGGAGAGCGCCAATAATTATGAGGACGCCGATCAGCAGAAGGGCGGCAATATGTAGCAGGGTGGCGACCTACAGGAGGGCGCCTTCGGGTGAGAGGGCGCTTATTTACGGGACAGCGGCTTACATAGGCGACCACCGTTACGCTTAGAGAGCTACAGCCTACAAATGTGGTTGGAGGGCGCCCGAGGGAGCCCTCCAACCGTATTTGGGGGGCGTATTTGGAATGGGCGTCCTCCGAGGGCGCCCTCCATCCGTATTTTCCCTGTAAACACATTCGCGATTGGAGGGCGCCC
Source organism: Amphibalanus amphitrite (assembly GCF_019059575.1). Taxonomy (NCBI): domain Eukaryota; kingdom Metazoa; phylum Arthropoda; class Thecostraca; order Balanomorpha; family Balanidae; genus Amphibalanus; species Amphibalanus amphitrite. The sequence continues at coordinate 46,953 of NW_024882937.1, forward strand.
TCCAGTCGCGATTGTTTTTCGATTCGATTATATCACAATTGCATTTGCGATTGGAGGGCGCCTTCGGCGCCCTCCAATCGCAAAGGGCGCCTTCGGCGCCCAAGGGGGGGGCCATGGCCCAGTGGCCCCCCCCCTGCCTACGCCCCTGATTGTACCCATCCTATACCAAAAAGGTGCAGTGACCTATGTGTGACCCGTGGACTTACCCGCCTCTGGAGAGAACTGACAGGAGACCGGCAACCGTCCACGAGCCGTTCTCCGTGACGGAAACCCCCGTTACAGAACAGGCAGTCATGTATGTTGCCGAACCCAATGAACGTACTAAAAATACGACTGAGCACGACGCTATGAAGAAATTGAATGTGCTGAAATGAAAATCAGGATTGAAGAAGGCAAAAGTCACCAATAGGACGCAGCATACTGAAATGAAGGTGACAGCGCAGATTGTAAATGATTGAGGCACGTTTTAGAAGCAGTATGGAAAGCTGAATTGCGATAAGAACAAGAAGGACAACACACAGCCGAGTGACGGCGAGAAAGAAGACATTGAAGTAGTATACCGATGGAAACGACGTTGATACTAAATGGCAATGGATACATGCAATCACAGAAAGGAAACGACAGCTGAGAAGAGTAAAATGCAAATGATTGAAGAACTGTAACATCACGAAGCCATTTGGAAGAGCAAACGTGCAGCACAGAGAAGAAGAGACGCCCACAGAAGAACAGAAAAAAGGTAGTCATCAACAGCGACTGCCTGACAGCCAGTGCCCAATGGAACTCAAAATGAAGGCAACGCCGGAAATAAATAACAACAGAAGACCGAAAGAAGGAGAAGGAGACACGAATAGAACCAAAACTACAATGTTGTTAGCAGTTACATCGCACGTCTGTGACGACAAAATCAGACGGCAACCGGAGTAATGGTGACGACAACTACAACCATGAAGCATCATTAGACACGACCATTCAGGGACACCTCAATGCTGCCTGTTTCAACCAAAATGGACAGCTGTAATGGACCGGGCCAGTCTGCGGGCCGATTTCTGGACCGCCCGCCGCACTGGCAGGCGGTGATCCGCCGTTCATCAATTGCAGGTGGCTCCCATTTCCCAAACTTCGAGACCGATCATGTGATCTGCAGCAGGCCGGAGCGATGTTCTCAACGTCACAGCCAAGTAATCATGGAACAGGCTGCAGTGGAACCACACCTGCCGCCAGATGTGACAGCCAAACCATCATCGGCAGTCTACACCAGAGCGCAGCCTCTGCGGCCACCAGACCAGCAGAAACAGCTTGGAAGCCACGTTCAACCAGGCTCAGCCACAGACGACGAGTTCTGGGCCGATCATAGCCAGCCCTGACAGCTCACCAGGGCAGCTGCGTACGACATCGATGGTCGGCGAGGACTACGACTACAACTACGAGACTGGGGAAATCCGGAACTGGGACACGACTACAGCAGCAGCCGGCCGGTTCGAGACCAAATCGCAGACGACCGCCAGTCCGTCATCGCGGCCATCCCGGACCGGAGCTGTCGTGGCTCATGGAGCCACCATCAGGTGCCGTGCTCACTTCTTTGGCATACCACAATCTGCACCGGTATGTTATCGCTAATTTGATCTGAATTATAGTGACCAAATGTACCAATGTTATTTTTTTTTTTGTATTGTCATGTGTTAATTATTTCAATGGTTTCATTCAATTTCCATTGTTTTGCGCGCAAATAATTTGATGTGTAGTTGGTGGTGTATTACGGGATAGTACGTGAATGTTTTTAATTCTGGAAATGTAAGGATGGCCTGAAATACTGTGCAATGACACAAAAACCCGCACTCCTTATGTCCCAATCATCCAAGCTCGTATTATGCCATCCTCCCCAACCGAACACTCCTGTTGAAATAGCTACCAATCCTTTAGAAGACGGCCACCCGCTCTCGTCACAGAAGTCACCAAGAAACACGACGAAACGGCACCAAATAGCACGGCAGAAGCGGGCTCTCAAACGTTTAGTCGCGGGGCGCGACTATAAAAAGAGGTCTGAAAATGTAACGCAGATGCGTTACATTTTTTTCATCTTTCATGCTGAACTGCAAGCTGTGCCACAAGCTGAAACACGGCCATCTGCGAGCGCCGCACAGACACGGTCAGCCGGCTAAATCGGCTGTGATACCCTCTCTCCGTCCCAGCTGGCGTCCACACAGACGGCGCAGTAGGCTCTGACAAACAGGGGTCCTCTATAGATGACCACCCCACTTCATGAGAACCCGGATCTGAAGCCAACAAATAGCATACCGAAACGCGCCATTCTGCCAGCCTCGAGCCATTAATCAGTTTAGCTTTTGGAAAACAAGACTCTGTCCCACGCTCGGCACCCCGCCAGAGAACAAGGAGAGGGGAGTGCAGACCGGCCCTGATTTGAACCAAAACAAGAAAGGGGAGCGGAGACCGACCCGGGTTGTACGAAAACAGGATGAAATGGAACTCGGTCGCCAACGACAAAATATAGGACATCTGGCCGGACCTGACTTCAAAACAAGGGGAGCAGAGGGCCAGGCCCGCCACCTGGCGCCTCAGGCGCCGTGAGCGCCGGCGGCGAATTCCACCCGGTCGCTGCGTGAAAGGGTGCGACTGCCATGGCCGGAGGGGAACCGAACTTTGTCAGCAAATCACGAACTTTCGAGGGCGGAGCCGAGTGCAGCTTCTGAGAATGGAGGACGGAGATTGGACAAGGTGATGCTGCCCGGCCCTCTGAAGTATGACGTCATCAGAGTATAAGTTGATGAAACGGAACTGAAAAGCTCTCTCGGACGACGCATTCCGCGCTCTCTGGCTCTCTCTCGGACGACGGATCCCACGCCGCTCTTCGCTCTCGGCTCACATCTGACACCGTGGACAGCCCACGAGAGACCAGCGGCAGGCATCACGGCGCCGGCGGCGGCTCCGGCCGCCTGGCCGGGCGCTGGACGGTCACGACCATCATGTCAGCGACTCCATCTCAAGTAAGGTCACGCGGTGAACACGGGTGCGCACCTAGTCCCTAAATCCTCCAAGTAACCCCCCCCCCCCCTTTCGTTACTGCTATGTGAGCCACATTATATTCCCCTTTTAGGTGTCGTCCGCAATATTTTAGGCCATTCAGCTTAGGTATTTAAATTTATTCTTGGGACTTTCAGTCTAGGTAGCTTAATTTCACAATTCAGTAGGCGGAACTATGGTCATGAGTACCCAAATATAGGAACGTTCCCATTTTTGGGAACGGAGTTCCCAAATATGGGAACGGGCGTTCCCATTTATGAGAACGGAAGGCAATTTTTCGGCCGTTCTCCCACTAAAACTCAAAAGTGCATCACGTCTCAAAAAAGTGCACGCTGATTTAAGTATCTACTAAATCTCCATAAAGTTATCTTTAATCTGACCGTGGAACAAGGAAATTGACCGTGGAATGATATTTTTAATGATTTTTTGAAAATGACAGAATGGTGGAAATATGGGTTATACGACATTTAACATGCAATTTTAAGGAAAATGAAGCATTTTTTAGTTTGAGGTAAAGTATAATAATTTTCGCCTGGTTATGAACTTTCATACTATCGACACCAGATGCTGACAAATGCAAGCGAAGACGCGGACGGTCCCGAGGTAATATTGTTGACTTTTGTGTCGGGGCGGACGACCGCGTGGAACGTGAGTGAATTTACCGAGCTACTGTTGTAAACTCAGTTTAAGCGGTTGAAAATTATCCAGCTGTATTTTATCATCCCGGAAAGACATATTTTATTTGGATGCTAGCTGTTTAGAGTTGTTTTATAAGGAGCGCCATGAGCGTGGTTTTTGTCTTCCGTGTTTCTAAGCGTGATCGTTTTTGGTGAATTTCTCTTATATAGCTCGCTCTGGTTGGCTTATTTATAATTTTTATGCTGATTTCGATAATTCCTCGTGCCCATCCTACCAGGCCTTTTGCCACTTACACTCATCAAGAAAGGAAAAAACTAGATTTTCATTGGGACTAGGTGTTTTGAGGGTGTAACATATTCAGCGTTCCCATTTTTGGATACTTCCTTGTACTCGTCAACTATCGGTGATAAACAGACAGGTGCTTGACATGTCTCCACCCTCAGCGCGGACGGTGGATATAGGTATGGAAGACCTTGTTGAACATCGCTGAGCGTTGTGAATTACGTAATCCTGCAGAGGGGGGCGTGCCCGCTGCGAGATCGACGGGAATAAAAGCGCAGAAGACCGGGCGAAACATGCGACGGTCTTGCCGGAAAGGTCATCTGATGATTGTTGCGTTAACAATAATTTGCGGCGTTGGACGTGATGCTTGTTAATGAAAAGAGCCCCTGAAAGGCGTCGGTGAAATCGTTCCCAATTTTGGGTACGCCGTTCCCATAATAAGGAACGCTTGCAGCGCCAGTGTACGAGAGCGTTCCCAAATTTGGGCTCGCGGCCCGGATGATGGACTGCTTTAGAAATAGGGGAACGATTTGAAACTACGATGGGCCTTACAATATCAAACTCTTTCCCAACAATATTGAGACAAATATCAGGCGGTTCACGATCGTTTTATATTTTTTGGACGTCATTTAACGGTTCTTTTTCTTGTTTTAAATAATGCCTACATGGCGTTCCCATATTTGGGTTTATCGTTCCCAAACATGGGAACGAAAATGCGTTCCCGAAAATGGGTACGCTTGACCATAGTTCCGCCTACTGAATTCGATTTCGATCAATTATGTAACTGTGCGCGTAGTGCGACACGCGTGCCGACGTGGGCCCTCTTCAGTCGTCTGGCGCCCCGTTGTGATTTAAGCGGACGGAGGGGATTATGCACCATGGGGAGTCGGGAAAGGGACGGGCGACTGTGTACCGCACCGCGCGGCTTGTGGGGCTCAGTTGATGGGCGGCCTGGGCCCAGAATGTTTCCTTTAAATTTGACTTGTAAGGGAATTTAAGGTGTTGCGTCGGAGTATGTAAATAAATGGGACTTGTAAATATTGAAATACGAGTGTGAGTAGTGCTGAAGGGGCAGGGATCGGAGGATGGAGCATAAAAGGCCATATGCTAACCCACAGTCAGGAAAGAGGTCGTTTCCAAGGTGTCCGGCCAGAGTAATTTACAACGATCAGTTCTCTTTATCTGTTGAGTTTACACAGTGCACAAAGCGATTATACACAACACATGCAGGGCCTCCCTAGCCTAGCCGATACTGGAGCTTCTCCGGTTGACTCCTAAGTGCCCTTGCCAGTGGATTTCCTGGCACTCCATCCTCCCCAAATTATCCCACGGTCCAAACAATAGCGATTACACACAACACCCACAGGACCTCCCTAGCCTAGCCGATACTGGAGCTTCTCCGGTTGACTCCTAAGTGCCCTTGCCAGTGGATTTCCTGGCACTCCATCCTCCCCAAATTATCCCACGGTCCAACAATAGCGATTATACACAACACACACAGGACCTCCCTAGCCTAGCCGATACTGGAGCTTCTCCGGTTGACTCCTAAGTGCCCTTGCCAGTGGATTTCCTGGCACTCCATCCTCCCCAAATTATCCCACGGTCCAAACAATAGCGATTACACACAATTCACACAGGACCTCCCTAGCCTAACCGATACTGGAGCTTCTCCGGTTGACTCCTAAGTGCCCTTGCCAGTGGATTTCCTGGCACTCCATCCTCCCCAAATTATCCCACGGTCCAAACAATAGCGATTACACACAACACATACAGGACCTCCCTAGCCTAACCGATACTGGAGCTTCTCCGGTTGACTCCTAAGTACCCTTGCCAGTGGATTTCCTGGCACTCCATCCTCCCCAAATTATCCCACGGTCCAAATGATAGCGATTATACACAACACATACGGGACCTCCCTAGCCCAACCGATACTGGAGCTTCTCCGGTTGACTCCCAAGTGCCCTCGCCAGCGGATTTCCTGGCGCTCTACCCTATCCAGCGGTCCGAATATAAGGAGCACACATAGACCTTGCCGCACACGAAATATTTGTAACTTTACCCCACATGGACACTGGGGACACTGCAAGGGACGGAACCGGGGAGATAGATGATGCACGTCACGCCCCTGTGCGTGGAAAGTCCACCGACGCGGCCATGGGTTAGGAGGGAGATGAGAAGCGAGTGAAATGGAATTGAAGACTGTACACGTAGAGGAATCGGATTTCCTGAATGAAGCTCAGCTCGGATAGACCCCACTTAAATAGTAGGCCTCGCTTGGGTAAGCCCTGGATACGTGCAATAAGTCGCGAAGTGAAGAGAAAGGGTGAGAGCGAGTTGAGGATCGATTATTGAGGATGAGTGCATAGCCGACGAAGGCTAATCCGTTCGGTTGCCGGCGCGGGCCCCATAAAGCCGTGGCTATACGGAGACGATGCAGGCAGCCCGGAGGGACCTAGTGACCCCGCCCGGTTTTAAAAGATAGGTTAGGTCCGCTATCGGTCCATTGAGTGATCAGCGCAGGATGACATTCGATAAGCGACGTAGGTAGTTTCGGAGATGGTTAGGACCCCAGGCGTCCCAGCGAGGAGACGTATGCCGCCGGTTAAGTAATGTCCCGCGAAGAAACGTGTGATGCTGCAGGACGGGGGTGAACATTAAATACCAAAGCATGCGAGTCGGGTGATCGCGGTAAGTCGGTACTGGCCACCCCGCTGTTAGTCGATTTACTCCGGCCGTGCAGCGGTCATTTCGGATAGGTCTGTGACGACAGCTTAACTACCAGCAACGGATAGATAGGGCTTCGGGCACCTATAACGCTGGTAGTCGTGGATTGTGTGAAGCCAACGGAGGCTAACCCGTTCGGTCGCCGGTGCTGTTTCAAAAGCCGTGGCTATACGGAGACGATGCAGGCAGCCCGGACGGACCTAGTTACCCAGCCCGGTTTCAAATTTTAGATAAGCCCATTGCGGGCCGTGGTACGCTTAGTTTTCGTTTTATTATAGGCAATTTGGCATAAACTGGTAGTCATGGATTCGTGTAAAGCCGACGAACGACTAGTTCGACCTTTCGGTCGCCGGGGGCTGGCCCGAAAACCGCGGCTATACGGAGACGACGCAGGCAGCCCGGACGGACCTTAGTTACCCAGCCCCGGTCTCAAATTTCAAATAAGTCCCCCGCGGAAACCGGACTACACAGTGCCCTGCGAGCCGTAGTCTCGGAACCGCTGGCCGAAGACATTTATGTTTTTTTTTGTGTAGGTAGTTCGACATGGTGATGGGACGGACCGCAATAAGTCACGTAACGCGAAGGTCGAGTGCCGAAATATGTGGTGGGTCGTATCTCTAATTGTGTAGCGTGAGCATTATGAAGCGTTTGTCTGATGTACGGAACATTGTGGTTATGAAGGGATAACGGTTAAATGACATTTAAGGCCAATGACTCGATAACGACTTTGCGCGCGCCCTAGCACCACCGGGGGAAGTTAGGAAAAAGGGGAGGGACCGGAGATGGTCAACTCTGGTAAATTACGAGGTATAAGTGGACGAATGACATGGTTGTAAGGGGATGGATAAATGGACGAATGATTGATACATATATCTGGTGGGAGATGACCCTCAAGCTAGGAAGGGCGCTGTTGTTTGAGAGTGGGACTTTTTGTTAAATAGAGTTGATTTTCTATACCAATATGATCGAGGGTAATTGATTAACATTTATCATTATCTCCCATTCCCTAACCCTGGCCTATGTGTTTCCGATGATTGATCGCCCCGAGGTAGAGTCTGAGTCGGAACGGGTTCGCGAGGGGCTGGACACAGAGGAGGGCTTCTAGGAGCGCGCCGACGGAGCTCTCAATAACGAAAGACACTGTCCGGTTAGCTTGCTCTCCATCACTATCGAAAGACACTGCCCGGTTAGCCCCGCAACGTCGCGAAACCCCGCTACATAACACTCAACATCGACCGGCATACGGTTTCTCATAAGCGGCGCCCGTCATTCATCATTTTGAGCAGCTAGGCGGAAATAATTGACGAACGATCAGCAGTGAAGGAAAAGATTCGCCTCCACCGTTGGACTGAATGAATGGGATTTCAATGGGAGGATAATTCCGCACACACACCGAAGCCAAACCACAGGAATGACTCCATCGTCCGCTGTCACTGAGACGTCGAAAACCGTGCGTTAGCGGCCCTGCCAGCCCGCCTCCACAGCGAGGTCTGACCATGGCCGGACCACGCTGGTCCGAGCAGGTACGTTCGAGTCGACTCGTGCACGGAACAGTGTCGAGCACGACATGTCGTGAGCGAGTAACGCTGGAATGGGGCACGCCCGACGGGCCAGCCGACCAACCCGCTCCAACGAGAAAGTGTCTGTCGATAGCTCGCCGACCCCACCCTTGCTAGTCGATCTGTCGGCCTGTCGACTCGGTATCTGCTGTCCGTCACACCCTGTCATATATACAGTGACACTACAGTGCAGAGGCCAGCGACGAGGAAATCAACTGTTTTGGAAGCAAAGTCGCGTGATAGATATGGCAAAAATGAGTGTTGACGTATAAGCTGCTGGGCATTTTTTAACATTGCAATTGATCCACCTATAGGCCAAATTTGCTACAAATACGACTTTTCCATGGATAGAAACGTCATCCTTGCCTCGCACCTGGCTTCAATAGATTAACACATGGCAACCGAATGATCCTGAACCACCGGTCTCTCACTGCGTAGTTCAACATTTGACCTCCGATTGCCCAGTCTCTGGTCCCAACCCATCCTCCCCTCTTCCCCAGCGTTCTCCATCGGCGACATCGGGGTGTTCCCCGCCATTTTCCATCTCAGAACCCCAGTCGACAACGAGTTGCCAGCTAGCATGACAAGGCAGACGCCACCCAGGACCTTGTAGTCAAGAGAGAACACACGCCATCGGCCAATGGCCCGGAGTTTCCACATGCGCTCATTAGCCGAGTCCCGAGCGGAGTCATTAGGCTTTGTCCACCACAGCACAGTTAGGTCCCAAAATGATTGTTTGTTTGCGCTTCGTCGCGGCTAATGAAGCATCAGTTTGTATTGTTGTTGGGAGTATTCCCGTCATTCGCTTGTGTTCCGTCTTGAGCGGATCGATTTCAGTGCACAAACGGCTGTCAAAAGCCAGCAGACAGCCGGGGTAGGGCGACAGGAATCAAGGAAGTGATGGTCGATGGATGTTGATCGATCAGTGAACCTCGCCCCGAGCGAGTGACGCGGGTGTCGGCCCAATGCGGGCTGATCGCGGTCAAAATTAGACCTCAGATGTGGGCGGTCCGGTAGTAGCGCAGTCCGGGCTCGGCCCTGACCCAGAACGGCGCGGGTCACCTCCGCACAGCACCCGGCTGATGCGGGGGTGGCACTGGCCTGACCTCAGACATCGGGCCCCGCCGCGGCGACACGACACGACCCAGGGTCACCGCCACGACACCCAGGGTCACCGCCCACATTCGTCGGACAGACAGTCGGAAAAAGTGATACCAAGGGAGGAGGGAAGGTAATGGATCGTGTCATCTAAATGATAACAGGAAGGCCGGTTGAAACAGTAAATGGAATTTTAGCCTGAAAGCTGCTTGATGAATGACTAATTCCGTCATTCAATCGTGCCTACATCACATCGATAACTACTGATTGCAGTGACATTCTTGTTTTACTATGGGTGCCTGGTTAAGAAAACTTCGGAATTTACAGATAAGAGCGTCCCCCGTTCAAAAGAAAAATCCGTAAGACATAAAAATAGAAGGCATCGTCTTTTAACTTTAAAACAGCAAGCAGTACCGAAACAAAGATTCGTTACGCTACATGCCTCTGCAGTCGCAACATTAAATCAACCAACACTCGGCTAGCGTTCGAGGCATGACTGTCGGTAGCCACAAACATGACCGATCTACTGAACCGCATGTTTGACAGTGGCATGACCGGTAAGAAGTGGCACGAGAGGTCAAAAGCAAGGGGTCTGAACGGAGACTCGTCCGACCGGCCGGCAAGGCGAGGTCGGGGGAAAACCCGGAAAGCACCACAGCCGGTGGAACACACAACGATGCACGGAAACATGGCAGCATGATGCCAAATTTGGTGTTAGTTTGACACATATAGAAAATATGGTTCACCGGCATTGATAGCGACACATTTTCAAGAGATTGCTCGTCAATGTGTTTGCATGTTCGATAAAATATCATCGAAATACAGTGTATATAGGACGCTGGTATCACCAGCGTAGAAAGCTTTAGCAACATCAGAAGATATTGCGTAAGGTAACTTTGCAGAGAAATGAAAACATTAAAATGTTTCCTACAAAAGTAATATGTAAAAAAATCTATACAGTAAGTAGACCATGGCGTAATTCTCCTAATTAAATGTGCCCAGCACGACAGCGGAGCATCACCCATTGCGTTAACTAAATGACCTTGACACAGGTGTGGATCAGCTCCCATCATCTCGTCAGCCAACGCTGCGGTGCCGTGACGTGTGTAATCCGATATACGTTGGCGCTGCGGGAAGCGTTCTTATACAGAGCGGGATTCTGCTGTCAAAACGGATACAGAAAATCCGATCCATTGCACTAGGCCAAGCTAGAGTAGCAGCGTGAATTATAACAGTTCTCTGTTCCAAACGACAAATATAAACTAGGGACAAATATGAATACTTGTGTACCTAAGCAAAATATGCAATCCGAAGACTGCTTCGCTATGTAAGCACCCAGATTTCTAGAAATGAAAAGCATGGGCAGGACGATTGTGCGTTTGCATTGATGAGACCCATCGCCCATCAGCCGTCTACATACAGTCATATGTTGACTGTTATGAGGAAAAGGGCACCACACGATGATTCATCGGCGCCATGCCACTGGTTAGCCGAAACTCACGTGAAACCCGTGTGAAATACATTCGTCAGAAGCCACCGGTTGAATCAACGCACGCCTGACTCAACAGACCGGGCCGCCGACTACCCAGCTATAGCGTGGGCCGACTGGGACCGTTACACCGGACCTCTACGCATGCGTGGCCCGAGATCACAAATCAAACCTAATCAGCTCCATCCAGGCCGGCCGCGCGGCGGCCCGGGCCGTGGAGAAAAAGTCGGAAACTTCCCCATCCCGAGACAGCCCCGGTATACAGAATATCCAGCTCACATTGCGTAGCGGTTTGAACAGCGAGTGGTTTACGCTTGCATGAAGTGGCCGTTGGTTAATCGTGTGCCACTTTCACTCACGTTAGCAGAAAACTGTGAGGTTACTGTCTACATTTCCTCCTTTTTCTGCCAGACATGGCGAACAAAAATTATTTAATGTATATCTGAGCTAAATGCCAACTATTCACATAAAACAGAAGCTGTTCAGTGTTTAGTCTGCAATTGAGTCTAGTTACATTTTATTGTGCCCAACAAAGACTTAGTGGTCATAAAACGTCACTAATACGAGGGTCATAAAATACCTAAATACCTATATACTTCGGTGATATGTAATGTAAATAGGAACCAAACAGTTTTAAGCTTTATGTTTGATTGCAACACATACCTATGTTCGAAAATGTTTCTCGAAAATTGCTTCTATTTTGAAGAATGTTTTTATATTAAAAGATTCATAAAATGTCAACAGTATTCTAAACAAAATCCTAATCCTATGCAATTATACGAAAAGCAATAAATTAGCTCAAAGGTTCCTGAGTCGGTTCACTGGCATCAACTAGCCGTGCATTATAACCCGCACTTCTGCCCCATCACCGGCCCTATAGCGGCACGTGCACAGCTCTCCCCGCCCCGCCGTGACGCCGTTCGGCACTGAACGCCGTGACGACAGTCGTTCACGACACCCGTCACGACCCACGTGACGTCACAGCGTCACGTGACCGGCCACGCGTCACGGCGCGGCTCGTCGTGACAGTGCGGTCACGGGTCACGGCAGGGTGACCGGAACAGGACCGCTGGTCGAGCCAGCAGAGTTCGTCTGTCATGGATCACAGAGCGCAAATGTGCGAGAACGGATGGGTTCAGTGGCTGTAGCTATAGTGTCAAACCGGTGCAGCTTTGCCAATGATGGCTCTGTTAAAGTATCCGGTGTATTGTGTCGCCTGAAAGACGAAAGTTGATAATTACGTAGAGGTGACAGATTGTGATGACAGAAGAGCAGCGTCTGACTTAAAGCTGTTTGTAATTTCACATAGAAACGATGCCATGATTAGTTATGGCATCTGCTGACACCTCGCTTTCCTGAAGATCGTAGATGAAGAAATTCGAGCGAGATGAAAATATGTGGGCCATGCAAACCGCGGAGCAGCTGTGTGCTGTATTCACTGCTCACTAACACGGTCAGTCGTCTCACTCCGGTGCTGATGGGCTTTCATCCCGTCAACCATCTGTAGCCAGGCAGGGATCGACAGATCGGTAACGTGGCTATATGACAGCCATGTGGAGAGCCCAGGTGGTAACGAATTGACGACCAGGTGCCGGTGACAGACTGGAGTCCAGCGGTCAGCTGGACAGGAGTCTAGCGATGAGATGGACAGAGGCCCAGCGGGGAAATGGCTAGGAGTCCAGTGTGACGGTGAGAAGAACGGGAGTCAAACTACAGCGCTGAGACGGACAGAAGGAGCCGCAGCTATGGCCAACAGCCCAGCAATGATATGAACAGAGGAAGCCCAGCAGCCCCAGCAGCAGAGAGAGAGAGAGAGAGAGACCATTTATTCAATAACAAACAGATGAATATAACAAATAAAGTATGCAATTGGCGCAAAAGTGCTACGCACTTAAATCATGGCGCCGCTTGCTAAACGAGAAGTACTTAACGTATTTAGCAACAATAATAATGATGAAACACAATGGAACAAGAAGAACGGAATAAAAATATTTATGTTGCAAAACAAGTCAAAGTGATCGTCGATCGACCGGACCGCCCAAGCCCGGTAACGCTCCGCGACCCCGGCGGCACTGCAAGGCTGCCCCGCACCGCGCCCACTCGTCCGACCACGGTAGTGGTGAGGATTGGGACTGGGATGTTGTATTTTATAAGCGATGGGTATGGATGATGAAGGATTGGACAGCGGTGGCAACCACACGGCCCTCCTCACGACTCAGGTCTGTACCGTGGATAAGGATGTCGAGTTGTTTGGAGGAAGGGAGAGTGGAAAAGTCAGTGCGGATGACGGGCGACACGGTGTTGTAAAGAATGTTTCGCTGAGTATGATAAAGTGGACAGGAAAGTAGGAAATGTTTTGTGTTCTCAGAATTATAGCCGCAAGTGCAAGAGGGTGAATTAGCTTGTTGTATGGAGAAAAGATGAGCATTAAGTTTTGAAGTATTCAGTCGTAGTTTTGTGTGTAAAATGTTGCCTGTTTTTGTGCCTAGGAAATAATACAGAGGTGGACGGGGTTGTGTAATCAGTTCTTTTAGGTGTTTTTTAAAGGTAAAGTAGTTATTGTTTGTGCGTAGATGTTCGGGCAATGTGTTCCAGAGGCTTGTAGAGGATGGGACGAAGGATCGGTGATAGGATGTGGTTCTGGCCAATGGTATTGTTTGAGCTGAAATATTTCGTAAAGTTCGTGTTGTGTTTTGCTGTCTTGTGTTAGGAATAATGGTCTTAATAAATTCGGGAACTATAGGATTGAATATTAATTTGTGATAAAACTGAAGTTTGTGGATTTTCCGTCTGTCGGTCAAAGAAGTCCATCCTAGTTCTCGTCGCAGTCCGTTGGTCGATGTCCGAAGTCCGGTCCCAGTGATCAGTCGTGCTGCTCTGTTTTGTGCTTTTTCTAGTCGCATGCCGTCAGTCGTTGTGATGTGTCCGTCGTAAGTGATGTCACAATAGTCGAGGAAAGGTTGAACGTAAGTAATATAGAGAGATAGAAGCATTCCTTTAGGTATGTGTTTTGCTATTGGGTATAAAGGGCCCATAGAACGATTAAATTTTAGAAGGACGTCATTAATGTGTGTGTGAAAGCGTAGATCTGTGGATAGTGTGAGGCCGAGATGTTTATGGTCATTTACTATTGGAATGGGGTTACCGCCGAAAGTAAGGGTTGGTCGATTAGTTTGTTGTCGATGTGAGAAAGTTTGTTGTGTGGTTTTCGTTGCATTGAATGTTATAGCCCATGTTTGTCCGTAGTTGTGTATGATGTCTAGGTCTTTCTGTAGTGTCGTTTGTGCGTCGTGAAAGTTGTCAGTTGGAGAGTAAGACGAGTATAAAGAGCAGTCATCGGCATAAAAAAGCATTTTGTTTGTGGTTTTGTCACATAGTCCGTTTAAATATAAAATCGCCAGAAGTGGCCCTAAAACCGATCCTTGCGGTACCCCAGCGTCAAGTGTCAGTGTCTGTGATGTAATATTATTAATGTCAACTGTCTGCTGTCGGTCCGTCAGATAAGATTCAAGCCACGTCAGTAAGTTGTCCGTTATTCCAAACTCCTTTTTACACTTAATAAGAAGACCCTTGTGCCAAATCTTTTCAAAATATCGAGAAATGTCTAAGTATATTATGGTGAAGTCGCGTCCGTTGTCGAGAGATTTGTACAGTAAGTCTGTCATGTATGTAAGTTGCAGTTGAGTGTTGTGTCCTGGTCGGTATCCACTTTGTCTGTCGGTTAGAAGCGAAAATTCAGTAATGTGTTGATATATGAGCGAATATAATTTTTTCAAAAACTTTTGATATGCACGGAAGTAAACTGATTGGGCGATAATTATTTAATTCAGACGGAGTTCCCTTTCGCTTAAATATTGGTCGAACTTTAGCCTTTTTCCAAGATGTGGGGTATATTCCGGTGGTGAGAGATTTGTTAAAAAGTTGTGTCAAAGGTTCGTAAATCAGTAATGCTGTCATTTTTAAAATTTTCGTAGGCAATCTGTCTGAACCACAAGCTTTATTAGCGTCTAAGCTGTTCAGGGTTCGAAGGACTTCACCAGGGGTGATGTCAATGCTGCTGAGAGTGGGTACTGGTTCAGTGTTTCTTGCTGTGTATGTTTGAAGCTGTGCAATGTGTGCGTTTGTGATGTCAAGTTGTGTTTGTGAGGCAAAGTATGTATTCAGCATGGTGGCTTTGTCAGTGTCAGTTGTCGCTGTTGTGCCATCGTGTTGTATGAGTGTCGGTATGGAATGGTTTTGTTTATGACCTGTTATGTCTCTTAAAATTTTATGATATTTGTGAGGGTCGTGTTTGTTCTGAAGTAGAAGTGATACTTTATTTTTTAAATGTTCGTCGTAAAGTTGTCTATTCAAATTTGTCACGAAGTTGCGTTGGGTTTTCCATTTTGCCCACGCTTGTTTGTCGGTTTTTCGTTTTCGGGCAGCATTAAATAAACGTTCACGTTTCCTAATTTCCTTCAGAAGTTCTGGTGTCACCCAAGGTTTGTCATGTCTTCGTTTGCTTTGTTTTATCGGTATGCACTCTTTGGCTGCGTCAATTATACGGTTAGTAAAATCAGTCGCTGCGTCATCAGTGTCCTTGTTAAGAATTGTTGTCCAGTCTGTTTGTTGTAAAATGTGTGTTAATTTATCGGCGTCTGTATTTGCATAGTCCCAGTACTCGGTTACATATTTGTCATCATTCCTTTCTCCCTGGATTGATAGCGTCACAAATACAGGAAAGTGGTCAAGTGTTGAAAATGAAGAGAGAAGTCCGCTATCAATGATAAATTTAGTATTGGATGTAAAAAAGAGGTCTCGTAGGTTGTATGTGTCATTTTCAATACGCGTAGGTTGGTCGATGAGTTGCGTTAGTCCAATGGTGTCAGTTGCGTCTCTTAATTTTCGGTCGAAAGCTGTCAGTCCACTATGTTGATAGGTATCTGGAGGGAGGAATAGGTTGCCAACATTTAAGTCGCCTGTCAATAATACATTTGGGGAGTAGAGATGTGCACGAGTCACACTGTCGGTTAGTCTGTCTATAAACTCTTCTTGTCGATGTGCTGGAATATTGGGTGGGAGATAGATTGAGCACAGTAAAAATGTAGAGTCTTTTGTTTTTATTTTTATCCAAATCCATTCTTCACCAGGCAATTCGAGTGAGGAAATTCTGGAAAATGTAAGTGAGCTGTGAATGTATACTGCCGTGCCTCCTCCGTGTCTGTCTCTGTGTCTTGTAATGGGTGGATGAAAATTGTCAATAGTATAAAGGTTCGGGTTAATTGAGTCGTCCAATTTAGTTTCAGTGAGTGCGAGAATTGTGATTTTATTAACGTCGACAAAATTTGTTAGCTCTTGGACCTTGCCAGTGGCCGTTATACTGTTTATATTTACATGGGCTATCGTAATATTATTCGATAATTTCTTGTTATTTATTGGCCCAGGGTTTGATTCAATTCCTCCGATAATCAAAAGAATACGCATGTCTGGAGGATAATTAAATAGTTTCAATGATGCATGATTTGACACAGAATCGGGAGAGAATTGGGTAAGGTTGAAGCGGGTTTTGGGAAGCGTTGGGGGAAAGGAGAGGAGGGGAGAGGCGGCCTGAGCGTGTGCTAGAGGGCGGCGGGGCGTCCACCGCGGTCCGGACGAAAGAGAGGAGGAGCAAACGTGCAGAGATACACTATGCAATTGGGTCAGGGGATCAATGAAGCTGACGGAGAACAAAGTAGTATAACAACGTTTCAGAGAAAGAAAGGAAAAATAGGACCGGGATGAGGGATGTTCCGCAGTCGGACGGTGGCCCGGCGCAGGGACAAAAGTCACAGGTGGGGCGGGCCGAGCGCCCGGGTCGTTGGGCGGGCGGCCAATCGCGAAGCTCGCAAGTAGTTGGAATAGATATATGATAAACTAGTATGCAGATGCAGCCAAATCATAAATAAATATACGGGGAACAAAAATACAGCGGTCGAGGACTTAACGAACTCGTTATCAATCACGGACATCGAAATCATCAAACGGACACACTCGTTATCAATCAATGACTAAACCAATCCATCGACCTGTCATCGAAACCAGACACCTCGACACAAAATAAGAGGGAAAAACACACTCTTCAACCTACCATCTGAGTTAACTGAAATTAACTGGGTCAAACTGACCGAAAAACAGACACGAAGCGAGTTACTTGCCGCAGCACTCGGAATAACTTACTAACTACATACATATCATCCGGGTAAGTATATAGAAGCGCCCTGAGCGGGCGACCTGACGCTCAGTGAAAGCAGTGGACATCAACAGTCAAGTCCAAGTACCGCGGCACTACACAACATTCATTGTTTACTTTTTCTTTACTTTGTCCGCTCGGGTTTTGCGGGTTTTTCCGACCCGCTTCCCGTGCTTACAGCAGTGGACAACAGCCCAGCAGTGTGACGGAAGAATCTCCAACGGAGCGCGTCGGTAGATAGCGCGGTGACAGGATGCTGAAGCGGCGGCGCTGTGGTGAACCGGACACCGGTGGGCGTGTGTCACCGGTAAAAACTGGCCAGAATCGGGGCGACGACAGACGGACGGCGGCCTCGCGGCCGACGGGGAGGCCGTCAGACAACACCAGCTGCCGCCAGCTGATGTAGATTGATGAGATGGGGTCCCTAAGTGAATCCAAACGGCCCTGAGAGCCAGACCAGTAGGTGTTTGGGCTAATAAAACGATGACAACAATGTAGCCATCATAGCCACTGCTACGCGCATGCAGATAGACACATTGAGCTTTTATCTATCTGCATCGTTCTGGACGTTGATTGGTAATGCCGTTTATTGACACCTGCCGTTTACTGACACCTGCCGTTTATCATCTCATTAATTTCGGTGCGCCATAATTGGTATGACATGCCCAATAACTTTAACTTTTTAGTTATAAAGAGCGAATAAAAAAGAATGGCTGCAAGTACCTAAAACATCCCCCCAAAATGTTGCAAGGTACGTTGAGCCCACCAAACTCTAATTTTCCATGACAATTCTTGCAGTACATATTGCACGTCTAGGCCATGTGGAGCCGGCGCAACTTGCGACTTTTTTCAACCGTCGCGCTACAAGCTGTGTTTAATGACAACTCGTTGCCATGTTTATATCGCTCCGACAGATTGTTATGTCTGGAATGACTGCTGCTGCTGTGTTATGATTGCAATACCAAGCGACCATGCCTGTACCGTGACGCATGCACCGTTTGTGAAACAACGCCACCCGGCCCGTGACGCCAGCGTCTGTTTGAATAAAAACACCGTAAAGCACGACGGGACGACCGGAGAACATGGGAAGGGAATGCCGGCTGCAAAAACGATCGCATCGCTGGCATAAAAGGCCATTGTTTCGGACAAAATGGAGATCGAAGTCACGATGGCATTTCGTTTCAGCAGTGAACTGCGCTGGCTGGAAAAGTTAAAAATATAGTGCATGTGCATTTGGAGCTGGCTTCCTAATGTATTTTTTCATTATGTTTCTCCTCAAATAAAAAATTTCAATAACTACCAGAGTAAAATTTCCAGCAGTTATAGGTAAAAAGGTCCCGTCGCCAACCGATGCGGGCCTAGACCGTGAATGCTTCAGCTCTTTTCTAAGCATGGAGTATGGTCAGCCAGCTTAAAAATAGAAACAAAATATATTTCCTTCGAATGACTCAAGCAATCGTTACCCTATCTAGCTCCCGTAAAATTGTAGCGCAAGAACCTGGTACAGCAGGCTGAACCAGCCGGCACTGACGGGTGGTTCCGTTTGTTTTTGGTACGACTACTGTCTGAAACGCCGAGAGAATAGCGATAAAAGATAACGGTAAGAGGATGGCTCTCAGCTCTCTCATATATGTACACTGAGCGTTCAAAACTGTATTTGAAAAACAATCTCCTTTTGCAGCTGTTGCCGTTCTACTATAGCCTAAAATAACCACAGTAAATGGCCCAAGACAAAAATTATTCCGGAACTGGATATGAAATACCGATTTATTGATAGTGAATAAATAGCCAGGTAAGTACTTAAATTCGCCAGTTTCCTTCAATGGCTCAGTCACGTTCCCATCAGCGCTCTGATGAGCATTGAGCAATGACCCCCCCCCCCCTAATTCAGAGGCCTCTTATCCGACAGAGGGCAATGTTTACCGAGCCACGTCACCTCGTGCTCAGAGCGGCCGTGCCCTGCTGTTATAGCCAGCCCCTGAGCCAGCTCTGCTGCATGCACAGTGAACACCCTCGTCTCGCCCTCAAGCCCTGGTTAGGTCATCTCCCATGCAGATAATCGGGGGAATCATGTCGCTGGCCGAGTCAGAGCCAGAATTCGGTAAACACCTAAGTATGGTGCAAAAATCGCATGGGCAAGAGTCGAAAACAATAGATATTGAAATAGAGATACTGGTAGTGACATGATGGTTCACTCGGGACCAAACAAAGGCTTTCTACACTATAGTGTCACTTGGTAACTAAATAAAAACGGAAAACTGGTCTGTGTCTCAATCCCGCTGCCCGTATCGGTGTCGTGAGGCGTGAGTCGGTGAAAGTGAGGACCTCCGGCTTTGGAGATGCTCGGTCTCACGAGATACGGATCAGGGGACGGGCCGGGCACCTCACCGGATGTGGATTAGAGGTGGCCGTGACAGTACAGAGGGGCCAGGGGCGGATGGGCAGAGCGGCAGAGCTATACAGGTGCACGGCTCAACCGTCTGGCCAAAGTGGGCATATATAGCCAGCGATAGGAGAGTCCAGCGGACATAGAAGGGGATTAAAGAAATACATGTCACAGCTCAGTGGACAGAGTCATCTTGGCAACAGTATCGCATAACAAAGGGCCCAAAAATAAGGAGCCTAAAGCCGTTTTAAAACGTATTTCTGGTTTACAACTTGTGCCCTTAAAGGTAGTGTGCCAGCTTTCCTGGACCGTATGGAGTTAATGGCCCAGATAAGGAGAACCGGATTTTTAGAACTTATCCATACCTTCAAAACTCATGGAAACGTCTTAAATTCTTCAAATTTTGAGTACCCCAGTGCGAAATTCGCCCCGACGGGTTGTCGGTCGTACCCCAACCACATTTCACACCACTATGAACAATAAATGCACACAC
Organism: Amphibalanus amphitrite; assembly: GCF_019059575.1. Classification (NCBI taxonomy): domain Eukaryota; kingdom Metazoa; phylum Arthropoda; class Thecostraca; order Balanomorpha; family Balanidae; genus Amphibalanus; species Amphibalanus amphitrite. Next base: position 66,870 of record NW_024882937.1, read on the forward strand.
TGAAATCGCTATTACCGATATGCTCATCCAATCAAATTTCGATAAACCCGTTCATCATCAGCTCCTGCGGTTTCGAACACGCCTGTTAGGTGGTGCGGTAGACCACGCCCAAAGCCAGGGCCCCGGTAACGTGAGGTAGCCGAGTCAGGGCAGCGTGCGCTGACCCAAGCCGGAGCCGCGCGTCCTCCCGGTGTCATGTGATAGCCCGGGGCTGCCCGCGGGGATGCGGTAGACCGCGCCCAAAGCCGCGGCCCCGGCTTGGGTCAGCGCACGCTGCCCCGACTCGGCTACCTCACGTTACCGGGGCCCTGGCTTTAGGCGCGGCTTCTGCTCATACTTTGTGGTGCGGTGGTGGCGCGTCGGGCCGCGCTCTGACTTCGGCCAAGAAAAATGCGTCAGCTGATCATTGTCATTTCTGCCACTTTCATGTGGTGAGATGGGGTCATAACTTTAGAGACGGCTGTTTCATATCAATTATTTTACATAAAATAATATTTCAAACCATAAATTAATGTTCGACAGCCAAATTAAAGAAACAATACCAATACAGGCTTACAGTTTAAATTCGACATTGTGTTGTCTACGATTAGACAGCTGATAACTCATTCCGGTACGTCGCAACTCTATAATGACCTTTGCTTATTGTCACATGTGCGCCGCATTCGTGATTGTTGCCGACGCCTGTTTGCAGGTCAGTCCACTACTGTTGTTATACATATCGAAAAACCGATAAACTTTTAGGCGAAAAAAGCACTATTTTAGGCCCATTTTCGATTTTTTTGCGATATTACGTAAAAACAGAAGCTTCTTATCCTAGGAAAAATAAAATGGGAAATCATTCGAAGGTGGCACACTACCTTTAATCTCTCTCCACTCGGTCCCCACCCGTATACCCTGGTATATGGTAAGATCCCTTGCCCACCACATCCACCCGGCCCATGTGGGGTGGCTGATCCCCGATGAGCCCACCTTTGACGCAGGCGTTGGACTCTGCCTGGAAGCTGAAGCCGGGCGGGCAGCTGCAGACCGGCCGGTGGTTGCGCGTGCGACACACACCGTTCTTCAGTGAGTTGTTGCACGGATCGAGAATGGTGCACGGGTCGAAACACACTCCGCCCAGACAGAACCGGTCACTGGCACACTCGCCGTCACTGCGACACGTCTTCTCGTCTGAAACAGAGAAAAACGGTCAACGGCCAGCCGCCAGCGGTCAGAACCGGAGCGCTAAGGCTGAGGTCAGGTCATCGGAAACACTGACAAAAACATGAACGCCATGATGATGCAGCGACACGTATGAATCTCGGTGCCTGTAGCGTTACATCTTGCAGAAAACATAGGTGTATAACTGTAATAGATATATAGCATAGATGTATAACATTACCCAAGCAACAAGCACTTGCTAGAACATAACGTTATCCTGAATCCTGATTGCCGATAAATTGGTCCTCACACTAAGGCCTCTTCTCGACTTAAAACATTCGTTTCGCAGATTCCCATATCGCTGGTCTCTCTCTCTCTCTCTCTCTCTCTCTCTCTCTCTCTCTCTCTCTCTCTCTCTCTCTCTCTCTCTCTCTCTCTCTCTCTCTCTCTCCTCTCCCCATCTCTCTCTCTCTTTCTCTTCCTACTCGATTGCTTACATCACGGAGCTTACTTTCTTTGTTTCTCGGCACCCGTTTGCAAACCTCATCTAATGCTATCTGCAACTCAGATAGGCGAGAAACACGAGACTAATAAGCTCCTGACCACACCACCGCAGACTGATTGCGCCCGGTTTCGAATCTCTCTCCTGTATCGTGTTCACTTTATCTCAGTGATGTGTCGATTGTATGCGGGTCACGGCAACCGTTTTTCACCGTTTTTTAATCGATTGCAAAAATGGACTTTGAAAGACTTCAGGGGTTTGCACACTTTTGCTATTCATCCCGATCTACAAATGTTTCAAACTTAATATAAGCGCAACGCAAATTTATTCGATATCCATGGCATTCGAAATAATCGGAAGTGAGAAAGCGCAGCGAACTAACTGCCCACTCTCGTATTGTCACACACGAAACGACTGCATGTATGACGTTGCAAGAAGTGAAGTGCAGCATAAGGTCATCAAAAATACACGCTGCCGGCTCATGGAGAACAGTCCGGAACAGAAAATCAGTCGGGTCGTTACTCGTTACACACAGAGAGAATGTAGGAGCAATTCAGAGTTGACGTTTCTACCAGCCCTATAGGTAGACTCCCGCAACCGGCAACCTCCCTCCCGGCCAAGGAGTGGTGGGAGGAGCAAATGCATTCGTTTGACACCGCACTTCTTTAGGGCTAATGTCGCTGGTCGTACCAGCATCTGCGATGCTGGGCTCCGCATCGCGGGACCGCAGGTTGTTTGAGCAAGCACCTTTGAAAACGCAGCAAAAACGCCCGCCGCCAAACGAGAGGATGAGCCTTGCACGTGCAGACCGGAGTCGGTGTGCTATCTTGAAGCGACCCCTACACGTGCGCACGTGCAGCTGCACCCCAACCGTGGCACATGAAAATACATAGGCCCGGGCAGCGCTTATCGAACAGCACTGCGGATCCGAAGGTTGGGACTTTAATTGTGAAAAACCGACCGACCGCCGCAAAACGCAAAACCACAAAACGCGCAAAACGCACGCCCAACACGCCAACGCAAACTTCGCAAAAAAATCAAAGAAACAATCGTCCGCCCGCGGCAAAAAAAAAAACGCAAAAAACGCCGCAAAAATGCGCGTCCGCGCAAAACCGCAAAACGCACGCCCAAAACGCTAACGCAGACCTCGCAAAAAAACAATCGCCCGCCCGCCGAAAATCGCAGAAAAAAGCAAAAAAAAAAACGCCGCAAAAAAACGCCCGTCCGCCGCAAAACGCAAACATCGCCGCCGCCGCAAAAAAAACCGCGTCGCCCGCCGCCAACCGCGCAACGCCGCAAATAAACGGCCGCCCGCCGCAAACAGCAACACCGCAAATAACGGTCGGCCGCCGGCAACCGCAAAACGCCGCAAAAAACGGCCGGCCGCCGGCAACCGCAAATCGCCGCAAAAAACGGCCGGCCGCCGCCCGCCGCAAACCGCCGCAAGAAACGGCCGCCCGCAGCCAAACGCAAACACCGCAAAAACGCAAATACCGCCGCAAAAAAAAACGCCCGCATCGCACGCCCGCACGCCGCCAACCGCAAAACGCCGCAAAAAACGTCCGCCCGCCGCGAAACGAACACCACAAAAAACGCAAAATCGGCCGCCCGCCGACAAACGCAAACACCGAAAAAAACGCAAACACTGCCGCAAAAAACGCATGCCGTCCGTTAAACGTAAACACTGACGCATTAAGACAAATATGGCGCCTTGCGGCAAGTAAGGTGCATTCATATCTGCCGTTTAAGCAGCCATCCCTCAATCAAAGCGCATCCTAATCGTCCCATGTTCGATAAAGTTAGGCACATTCTGTGATTTGCGGCAAAAATGGCGCTTTGAGACAAACGTGGCGCACTGCGACAAACGTGGCGCATTCGTTCCTGTCGCTTAACAATTTTATCCACCCACCAAAATCTAGCCCAATTGGACTTAAACTGACAAAGTTATGTTCATTTGAATATTTCACGATAAAATATCTCCGCAACGGAGGTGCCCAAATTTGCACGTGTGCCACGTGACCGCCGGTGGTGTAAGCAGGACTTGTCCCCTCACTGATTGCACCATTTCAGTGTTCCTGGCTTGTGCTGTTTCCGTGCTATAAGGCCACAAATCGGCAAACACACGATAATCTGGGAGGTACGCGACTCAAACACGTGGCCACGTGGCACGTGCCGGACCTCTGATAGCTTCACCGTTCACGCCACGTGATGACCCATCGACGTGGCCATCAGCATGTAAAAGATGACCCCGGCCGGTGTCACCGTCTCTGAACAGTGGACGGCTAAGCTCGAAAAACGGGAAAATTTAGGGAAATTTCACCTTTCGAATATATAACTTCCCCATAATTTTAAATTTTTCATTTTACAAAAAATCCGAGATAGCAGTTTTTTAGACCCCTTCATTCTGTGCCTAAACCCGTTTTCAGATCGACCCTATCATAAAAACTGACGGCCTGACGGCTATTTCCCCCACTCCTTGCATTTCACAATGCTAGTATATTTAAGCACCAAAATTGACCCCGTGCCACGGCACGTGCAATAGCACGTGCGACACGTGACCACTAGTGCGACAAGCTGGACTCATCTGCTCACCGGCTGCACTGATTTGGTGTCGCTAGTTGAAGTCGTTTCCACGCCAGAGGACCCCGAGTAGGCCAATGTCGGATTTTCCCGGAGGTTACCCCATCAAACACGTTTGCACGTGGCACGTGCTTTTCAATCGCCCCATATCTGACCCATACCATGTGGTAGCCGACACCCTGGGGCACAACATATTGGAACATTTTCAAAATCTAACGTGGAAATTTTTGACAAAATCGATTTGAAAATAATTTTTCGAAATCGCCATAGGCTCAACATGGGGTAACTGTTCGTGACGATTACCCGAAATTTTGTCAATTATATTTTAAATAATTACCAACGTCAGTTGGGGTGCCAGCCCGAGATCCGACCCTAAAAATATCAGCAAATATAATTGACGAAATTTTTCGCAAATCGAATTTTTAATTTTACCCCATGTTAACCCTATGGGAAAATGCACGTGCCGATTACCCCAAAACAACGAATTCTGACATCTTAACGAAGGATAACAACATGTTCTATGGTCGTTTCTCAACAGGTCCTGAAAGTTTAAACAAAATCGTATCATATAATTTTGTGCAATGAACGAAAGAAAATGTCTCTGCAAAAACGTCCATTGACTTAGCATGGGGAGCAAAAAAACTTCAACTTCAAACTCGTGCAACTCAAGTTAACGAATTCTGACGGGTATACGGCGCACACGGACGTGTACCTGAACGTGTCGGTCATAAAATGGTGTGCAGCAAACCATACCTTGATCGGCGATTTTTTCCGCTATTCGCGATCGCGCAAAAAGTGTCCAAAACCCCATTGACTTAACATGGGCGAAAATTGAAACGCACGTGCCACGTGCCACGAGGTTTTAAGCGAGTAGCGACCGGTGCCAACAGGTAGATCGCCTGCGGGAGCCCATACCCTGAAATTTTTACGAAAATCGAGCCACAAGTTTAGGCCCCTACCAAGTTGCCCCAATTCGCGGCCAGACATGCAAAACATAGCCCGGAGAAGGACCGCTCCGGTTGTTTTTCAATAGAAAAACACAATTCTAACGAATAGTGTTTGTCAATGAAGAAACAACCTGCGGTTACCAGCATCTGCGATGCTGGGCTCCGCATCGCGGGACCGCAGGTTGTTTGAGCAAGCACCTCTGTAACGCCGCTAAAGGTGTGCCGAATTTGAATGCAATCAGCCCAGCCGTTTCTGAGATCTGAAAGCCTCACCCTGCACGTGCGCACGTGCAAGCTGGGTCCCAAATGACTTGTGGACGGCACCCTAGTTGCCGGTCTCTAGCGGTGTACCGAATTTAAGCTCAATCGGCCCAGCCGTTTTCAAGATCTGGAAGCGACCCATACACGTGCGCACGTGCAGTTGCACCCCAACCGAGACACATGAGTATACATACTAACTGACTTGTGCACAGCACCCTACTAACCGGTCTCTAAAGGTGTGCCGAATTTGAATGCAATCGGCCCAGCCGTTCCTGAGATCTGGAAGCGTCACCCTGCACGTGCGCACGTGCAACCTGGGGCCCAGCAGACCTGTGCAAGACACCCTACTACGCGATCTCTAGCGGTGTGCCAAATCTGAGCACAAATGGCCCGGCCGTTCTCGAGATCTGGAAGCGTCACCCTGCACGTGCGCACGTGCAGTTGCACCCCAATCGTGGCACATGGAAATACATACTAAATGACTGCAACCTACTGATCGGTATCAAGCGTTATGCCAAATTTGAACACAATCGGTCCAGCCGTTCTCGAGATCTGGAAGCGTCACCCTGCACGTGCGCACGTGCAGTTGCACCCCTACCAAGACACATGGAAATGCATCGCCTGGAAAGTGTCTACCTCCATGCCAAGTTTTAGCGCAATCGGCCCAGTAATTACCGCGAGCTATTGCGCTTATTACAAAACAGGCACCTCTTGGCTTTGCACGTGGAACGTGCGTTAGGGGTCACCCATATGCATCGAGAGTAGCACACTATGTGAAAGAAGGGAAAAAGCTACCCCACACCATAAACCGCACGTGTATCAGCCCAGTGGTTGCCGAGATATAAGTCGTACAAAAACGTCCCCACGGCGGCCGGCCGCTATTTAGCAGTAAAATCGTGTCGCATCCTTCTATGGGAGGTATCCCCGTCACCTGTTCGTATACTGTCTGAGCAAAGGCCATACGTTACGGTCCAAACTCCATAGGTGAGGCGGACATACGAATTTACGAGAGTTTAGCGACGAAATGATTCACTTAATTGTTAAGTAATGGGTACCATTAGGTAGACCATAAATTTTATCTAGCATCTCACCGTAGATGCAGTAAAAAGTGCTTTACTTTTCAATGTATATAAAGACTTGCTCAGCTCAATCAGTTCACTCTGTATTGGCTCAAGCCGTATCATGCGAACGCAATACAAACTAGAGCACCGACAGCGCAGCGCTCCCCAACTCACTGCTCGCCCAGTCCACCCGGGCCGCCGCCACGACGGCCCCCCGCAAGTAGGCATCCCGCACTGCACCGACAGCCGCGGGCGACCAGCTGACCGGCCAGCTGACCGGCCAGCAGCCGGCGGGCGGCAAGCCGCGGATGGCCGACCCGCCGGCGCGGCGAGGGAGGGGAGGGACGCAGCTGAAAGACCCGACTACATATATATCAAAGAAACATTATATGTAATCATCGATGACGCGACATAAATCTGCTTTATTGGGGTTAGCGGTGTAGTCTGTGATGCCATCACAATGAAAATAGCCTAGTTTTGTAGAGCATCAAATTCTGATTCCATAACGACTCTCGCTAGTCCATTTTCAATTGTAAATAAGCCTTTTATTGCGATGCAAAGTCCCGAAATGGTGCCGACGGCGGCCGGTCCCCCGATGGTACCATACCATAGATGGTAAACAGGTTAGTTCACATTCCCGCCGCTATGCGGGCGGCGGCGGCGCCACCTGTCCTCGTGTCCGCCTGACACCGTAACGATATAGGTCTGAGCTCAAATCTCGGTAATGTCGTGCTTTTTTGCTATATTTCTCAAAAACGGCACCACGTGCAATAAAGTTGTATATATCATTGGAAAGAGCATCAAAAGTTGTATAAAATATCAACTTTTGACTTAAACATATCTTTAACGTAAAAAGTTATAAAGCAGCAAAGACGCTCCCATTGACTTTGCATGTTAAAAAATTTCTTCTTTAAACGAGCTCAAAAAGAACAAACGAATTCTGACAGCTTAACGAAGCATAACAACATATTCTATGGTCTTTTCTCAACAAGTCCTGAAAGTTTAAACAAAATCGTATCATATAATTTTGTACAATGAGCGAATGAAAATGCCTCTGCAAAAACGCCCATTGACTTAACATGGGGAGCGAAAAAAGTTCAACTTCAAAGTCGTACTACAAAAAGTATCGACTTCTTACGGGTATACGACGCACAGGGGCGTGTACCTGAACGTGTCGGCCATAAAATGGTGTGCAGCAAACCATACCTTGACCTGCGATTTTTCCCGCTATTCGCGATCGCGCAAAAAGTGTCCAAAACCCCGTTGACTTAACATGGGGAAAATGGAATCGCACGTGCCACGTGCCACGAGGTTTTAAGCGAGTAGCGACCGGTGCCATCAGGTAGATCGCCCCCGAGAGCCCATACGCTGAACTTTTTACGAAAATCGCAATGCACGTTTAGGCCCCACCCAAAATGTCTCGATTCGCTGCCAGACTTGCAAAACATAGCCCGGAGAACGACCGCTCCGGTTGTTTTTCAATAGAAAAACACAATTCTAACGAATAGTGTTTGTCTTTTCAAACAACCTGCGGTTATAGCCCGGAGAAGGACCGCTCCGGTTGTTTTTCAATAGAAAAACACAATTCTAACCAGCATCTGCGATGCTGGGCTCCGCATCGCGGGACCGCAGGTTGTTTGAGCAAGCACCTTTGTAAACGCAGCAAAAACGCCCGCCGCCAAACGAGAGGATGAGCCTTGCACGTGTAGACCGGAGTCGGTGTGCTACAAACTGACGTGCACGGCACCCTACTCGCTGATCTATAGCGGTGTGCCAAATTTGAGTGTAATCGGCTCGGCCATTTTCGAGATCTGGAAGCGTCACCCTGCACGTGCGCACGTGCAAGCTGTGTCCAATTGCATTGTGCATGGGACCCTATTCGCCGGTCTCTAGCGGTGTACCAAATTCGAGCTCAATCGGCCCAGCCGTTTTCAAGATCTTGAAACGACCCCTCCACGTGCGCACGTGCAGTTGCATCTCAACCGTGACACATGGAAACACATACTAACTGACTTGTGCACGGCACCCTACTGATCGATCTCTAGATGTTTGCCGAATTTGAGTGCAATCGGTCCAGCCGTTCTTGAGATCTGGAAGCGTCACCCTGCACGTGCGCACGTGCAAGATGGGTCCAAACTGACTTGCGCACGGCAGTCGGCACCCTACTAATCGGTCTCTAGCGGTGTACCAAATTTGAACTCAATCGGCCCGGCCGTTCTCGAGATCTGGAAGCGTCACCCTGCACGTGCGCACGTGCAGTTGCACCCCAATCGTGGCACATGGAAATACATACTAAATGACTGCAACCTACTGATCGGTATCAAGCGTTATGCCAAATTTGAACACAATCGGTCCAGCCGTTCTCGAGATCTGGAAGCGTCACCCTGCACGTGCGCACGTGCAGTTGCACCCCTACCAAGACACATGGAAATGCATCGCCTGGAAAGTGTCTACCTCCATGCCAAGTTTTAGCGCAATCGGCCCAGTAATTACCGCGAGCTATTGCGCTTATTACAAAACAGGCACCTCTTGGCTTTGCACGTGGAACGTGCGTTAGGGGTCACCCATATGCATCGAGAGTAGCACACTATGTGAAAGAAGGGAAAAAGCTACCCCACACAAAAAACCGCACGTGTATCAGCCCAGTGGTTGCCGAGATATAAGTCGTACAAAAACGTCCCCACGGCGGCCGGCCGCTATTTAGCAGTAAAATCGTGTCGCATCCTTCTATGGGAGGTATCCCCGTCACCTGTTCGTATACTGTCTGAGCAAAGGCCATACGTTACGGTCCAAACTCCATAGTGAGGCGGACATACGAATTTACGAGAGTTTAGCGACGAAATGATTCACTTAATTGTTAAGTAATGGGTACCATTAGACCATAAATTTTATCTAGCATCTCACCGTAGATGCAGTAAAAAGTGCTTTACTTTTCAATGTATATAAAGACTTGCTCAGCTCAATCAGTTCACTCTGTATTGGCTCAAGCCGTATCATGCGAACGCAATACAAACTAGAGCACCGACAGCGCAGCGCTCCCCAACTCACTGCTCGCCCAGTCCACCCGGGCCGCCGCCACGACGGCCCCCCGCAAGTAGGCATCCCGCACTGCACCGACAGCCGCGGGCGACCAGCTGACCGGCCAGCTGACCGGCCAGCAGCCGGCGGGCGGCAAGCCGCGGATGGCCGACCCGCCGGCGCGGCGAGGGAGGGGAGGGACGCAGCTGAAAGACCCGACTACATATATATCAAAGAAACATTATATGTAATCATCGATGACGCGACATAAATCTGCTTTATTGGGTTTAGCGGTGTAGTCTGTGATGCCATCACAATGAAAATAGCCTAGTTTTGTAGAGCATCAAATTCTGATTCCATAACGACTCTCGCTAGTCCATTTTCAATTGTAAATAAGCCTTTTATTGCGATGCAAAGTCCCGAAATGGTGCCGACGGCGGCCGGTCCCCCGATGGTACCATACCATAGATCAGAGGGCTGTTCACGGGCCCTGTGTGCGGTCGGACCGCACATAGCCTCCAAGCTCCGCCCACTGCGTCCCTACGTCAGCCTTCCGTCACCGCACACAGCGATCGCTGTGGCCGGTCGGGACTGGCCACAGCGGACCGTCCACCGCACGCAGCCGTGACGTCAGAACCGCCTACCCATCCCCTACCCCCACGCCTGCTGGACGCACCGCACACAGCGCACGCAGCAGTGTGCGGTGCCCGTGAACACCCCTCTGGTAAACAGGTTAGTTCACATTCCCGCCGCTATGCGGGCGGCGGCGGCGCCACCTGTCCTCGTGTCCGCCTGACACCGTAACGATATAGGTCTGAGCTCAAATCTCGGTAATGTCGTGCTTTTTTACTATATTTCTCAAAAACGGCACCACGTGCAATAAAGTTGTATATATCATTGGAAAGAGCATCAAAAGTTGTATAACCTATCAACTTTTCACTTAAATATATCTCAACTGTAAAAAGTTATTAAGCAGCAAAGACGCTCCCATTCACTTTCCATGTTAAAATTTTTCATTTTTAAACGAGCCTAAAAAGAACAAACGAATTTGCACAGCTTAAAGAAGCATAACAACATGTTCTATGGTCTTTTCTCAACAAGTCCTGAAAGTTTAAACAAAATCGTATCATATAATTTTGTACAATGAGCGAATGAAAAAGTCTCTGCAAAAACGCCCATTGACTTAACATGGGGAGCGAAAAAAGTTCAACTTTGACCTCGTGCAAAGACACGTTACGAAGTTCTGAGGGGTATACGGCGCACACTAGCGTGTACCCAAACGTGTTTGCCATAAAATGCTGGGATGAAAACCACCCCTTCCTTGGCTCGTTTTCCCGCTATTCGCGATTGCGCAAAAAGTGTCCCAAACCCCCATTGACTTACTATGGGAAAAATGGAATCGCACGTGCCACGTGCCACGAGGTTTTAAGCGAGTAGCGACCGGTGCCATCAGGTAGATCGCCTCCGGGAGCCCATACACTGAACTTTTTACGAAAATCGCAATGCACGTTTAGGCCCCGGTCAAGTTGCCCCAATTCGCGGCCAGACTTGCAAAACATAGCCCGGAGAAGGACCGCTCCGGTTGTTTTTCAATAGAAAAACACAATTCTAACGAATAGTGTTTGTCTTTTCAAACAACCTGCGGTTACCAGCATCTGCGATGCTGGGCTCCGCATCGCGGGACCGCAGGTTGTTTGAGCAAGCACCTTTGTAAACGCAGCAAAAACGCCCGCCGCCAAACGAGAGGATGAGCCTTGCACGTGCAGACCGGAGTCGGTGTGTTACAAACTGACGTGCACGGCACCCTACTCGCTGATCTATAGCGGTGTGCCAAATTTGAGTGTAATCGGCTCGGCCATTTTCGAGATCTGGAAGCGTCACCCTGCACGTGCGCACGTGCAAGCTGTGTCCAATTGCATTGTGCATGGGACCCTATTCGCCGGTCCCTAGCGGTGTACCAAATTCGAGCTCAATCGGCCCAGCCGTTTTCAAGATCTTGAAACGACCCCTCCACGTGCGCACGTGCAGTTGCATCTCAACCGTGACACATGGAAATACATACTAACTGACTTGTGCACGGCACCCTACTGATCGATCTCTAGATGTTTGCCGAATTTGAGTGCAATCGGTCCAGCCGTTCTTGAGATCTGGAAGCGTCACCCTGCACGTGCGCACGTGCAAGATGGGTCCAAACTGACTTGCGCACGGCACCCTACTAATCGGTCTCTAGCGGTGTACCAAATTTGAACTCAATCGGCCCGGCCGTTCTCGAGATCTGGAAGCGTCACCCTGCACGTGCGCACGTGCAGTTGCACCCCAATCGTGGCACATGGAAATACATACTAAATGACTGCAACCTACTGATCGGTATCAAGCGTTATGCCAAATTTGAACACAATCGGTCCAGCCGTTCTCGAGATCTGGAAGCGTCACCCTGCACGTGCGCACGTGCAGTTGCACCCCTACCAAGACACATGGAAATGCATCGCCTGGAAAGTGTCTACCTCCATGCCAAGTTTTAGCGCAATCGGCCCAGTAATTACCGCGAGCTATTGCGCTTATTACAAAACAGGCACCTCTTGGCTTTGCACGTGGAACGTGCGTTAGGGGTCACCCATATGCATCGAGAGTAGCACACTATGTGAAAGAAGGGAAAAAGCTACCCCACACAAAAAAACCGCACGTGTATCAGCCCAGTGGTTGCCGAGATATAAGTCGTACAAAAACGTCCCCACGGCGGCCGGCCGCTATTTAGCAGTAAAATCGTGTCGCATCCTTCTATTAGAGGTATCCCCGTCACCTGTTCGTATACTGTCTGAGCAAAGGCCATACGTTACGGTCCAAACTCCATAGTGAGGCGGACATACGAATTTACGAGAGTTTAGCGACGAAATGATTCACTTAATTGTTAAGTAATGGGTACCATTAGGTAGACCATAAATTTTATCTAGCATCTCACCGTAGATGCAGTAAAAAGTGCTTTACTTTTCAATGTATGTAAAGACTTGCTCAGCTCAATCACTTCACTCTGTATTGGCTCAAGCCGTATCATGCGAACGCAATACAAACTAGAGCACCGACAGCGCAGCGCTCCCCAACTCACTGCTCGCCCAGTCCACCCGGGCCGCCGCCACGACGGCCCCCCCCCCCCCCCGCAAGTAGGCATCCCGCACTGCACCGACAGCCGCGGGCGACCAGCTGACCGGCCAGCTGACCGGCCAGCAGCCGGCGGGCGGCAAGCCACGGATGGCCGACCCGCCGGCGCGGCGAGGGAGGGGAGGGACGCAGCTGAAAGACCCGACTACATATATATCAAAGAATGATACATTATATGTAATCATCGATGACGCGACATAAATCTGCTTTATTGGGTTTAGCGGTGTAGTCTGTGATGCCATCACAATGAAAATAGCCTAGTTTTGTAGAGCATCAAATTCTGATTCCATAACGACTCTCGCTAGTCCATTTTCAATTGTAAATAAGCCTTTTATTGCGATGCAAAGTCCCGAAATGGTGCCGACGGCGGCCGGTCCCCCGATGGTACCATACCATAGATGTAAACAGGTTAGTTCACATTCCCGCCGCTATGCGGGCGGCGGCGGCGCCACCTGTCCTCGTGTCCGCCTGACACCGTAACGATATAGGTCTGAGCTCAAATCTCGGTAATGTCGTGCTTTTTTACTATATTTCTCAAAAACGGCACCACGTGCAATAAAGTTGTATATATCATTGGAAAGAGCATCAAAAGTTGTATAACCTATCAACTTTTCACATAAATATATCTCAACTGTAAAAAGTTATTAAGCAGCAAAGACGCTCCCATTCACTTTCCATGTTAAAATTTTTCATTTTTGAACGAGCCTAAAAAGAACAAACGAATTTGCACAGCTTAAAGAAGCATAATCACATGTTCTATGGTCTTTTCTCAACAAGTCCTGAAAGTTTAAACAAAATCGTATCATATAATTTTGTACAATGAGCGAATGAAAAAGTCTCTGCAAAAACGCCCATTGACTTAACATGGGGAGCGAAAAAAGTTCAAATTTGACCTCGTGCAAAGACACGTTACGAAGTTCTGAGGGGTATACGGCGCACACTAGCGTGTACCCAAACGTGTTTGCCATAAAATGCTGGGAAGAAAACCACCTCTTCCTTGGCTCGTTTTCCCGCTATTCGCGATTGCGCAAAAAGTGTCCCAAACCCCCATTGACTTACTATGGGGAAAATGGAATCGCACGTGCCACGTGCCACGAGGTTTTAAGCGAGTAGCGACCGGTGCCAACAGGTAGATCGCCTGCGGGAGCCCATACACTGAAATTTTTAAGAAAATCGAGCCACAAGTTTAGGCCTGACCCAAGTTGCCCCAATTCGCGGCCAGACATGCAAAACATAGCCCGGAGAAGGACCGCTCCGGTTGTTTTTCAATAGAAAAACACAATTCTAACGAATAGTGTTTGTCTTTTCAAACAACCTGCGGTTACCGGCATCTGCGATGCCGGGCTCCGCATCGCGGGACCGCAGGTTGTTTGAGCAAGCACCTTTGTAAACGCAGCAAAAACGCCCGCCACCAAACGAGAGGATGAGCCTTGCACGTGCAGACCGCAGTCGGTGTGCTACGGACTGACGTGCACGGCACCCTATTCGTCGGTCTATAGCGGTGTGCCAAATTTGAGTGCAATCGACCCGGCCGTTTTCGAGATCTGGAAGCGACACCCTGCACGTGCGCACGTGCAGCCTAGGCCCCAATTGACTTGTGCACGGCACTCTATTCGCCGGTTTCTAGCGGTGTACCAAATTGGAGCTCAATCAGCCCCGTCAATTTCAAGATCTGGAAGCGACCCCTACACGTGCGCTGGTGCAACTGCACCCCAACCGTGGCACATGAAAATACATACTAACTGACTTGTGCACGGCACCCTACTAACCAGTCTCTAGCGGTATGCCAAATTTCAGCAGAGTCGGCCCAGCCGTTCTTGAGATCTGGAAGCGTCAGCCTGCACGTGCGCACGTGCATAGCGGGTCCCATCTGACTTGTGCACGGCACCCTACTTACCAGCCTCTAGCGGTGTGCCAAGTTTGATCACAATCGGCCCAGCCGTTCCCGACATCTGGAAGCGTCACCCTGCCCGTGCGCACGTGCAGTTGCACCCCTACCAAGACACGTGGAAATGCATCGCCTGGAATGTGTCTACCTCCATGCCAAGTTTTAGCGCAATCGGCCCAGTAATTACCGCGAGCTATTGCACTTATTACAAAACAGGCACCTCTTGGCTTTGCACGTGGAACGTGCGTTAGGGGTCACCCATATGCATCGAGAGTAGCACACTATGTGAAAGAAGGAAAAAAGCTACCCAACACAAAAAACCGCACGTGTATCAGCCCAGTGGTTGCCGAGATATAAGTCGTACAAAAACGTCCCCACGGCGGCCGGCCGCTATTTAGCAGTAAAATCGTGTCGCATCCTTCTATGGGAGGTATCCCCGTCACCTGTTCGTATACTGTCTGAGCAAAGACCATACGTTACGGTCCAAACTCCATAGTGAGGCGGACATACGAATTTACGAGAGTTTAGCGACGAAATGATTCACTTAATTGTTAAGTAATGGATACCATTAGGTAGACCATAAATTTTATCTAGCATCTCACCGTAGATGCAGTAAAAAGTGCTTTACTTTTCAATGTATATAAAGACTTGCTCAGCTCAATCAGTTCACTCTGTATTGGCTCAAGCCGTATCATGCGAACGCAATGCAAACTAGAGCACCGACAGCGCAGCGCTCCCCAACTCACTGCTCGCCCAGTCCACCCGGGCCGCCGCCACGACGGCCCCCCGCAAGTAGGCATCCCGCACTGCACCGACAGCCGCGGGCGACCAGCTGACCGGCCAGCTGACCGGCCAGCAGCCGGCGGGCGGCAAGCCGCGGATGGCCGACCCGCCGGCGCGGCGAGGGAGGGGAGGAACGCAGCTGAAAGACCCGACTACATATATATCAAAGAAACATTATATGTAATCATCGATGACGCGACATAAATCTGCTTTATTGGGGTTAGCGGTGTAGTCTGTGATGCCATCACAATGAAAATAGGCGCCTAGTTTTGTAGAGCATCAAATTCTGATTCCATAACGACTCTCGCTAGTCCATTTTCAATTGTAAATAAGCCTTTTATTGCGATGCAAAGTCCCGAAATGGTGCCGACGGCGGCCGGTCCCCCGATGGTACCATACCATAGATGGTAAACAGGTTAGTTCACATTCCCGCCGCTATGCGGGCGGCGGCGGCGCCACCTGTCCTCGTGTCCGCCTGACACCGTAACGATATAGGTCTGAGCTCAAATCTCGGTAATGTCGTGCTTTTTTACTATATTTCTCAAAAACGGCACCACGTGCAATAAAGTTGTATATATCATTGGAAAGAGCATCAAAAGTTGTATAAAATATCAACTTTTCACTTGAATATGTCTTCAAGGTACAAAGTTATTAAGCACCAAAGACGCTCCCATTGACTTTCCATGTTAAAATTTTTCATTTTTAAAGAAGCCTAAAGACAACAAACGAATTTGCACAGCTTAAAGAAGCATAACAACATGTTCTATGGTCTTTTCTCAACAAGTCCTGAAAGTTTAAACAAAATCGTATCATATAATTTTGTACAATGAGCGAATGAAAAAGTCTCTGCAAAAACGCCCATTGACTTAACATGGGGAGCGAAAAAAGTTCAACTTTGACCTCGTGCAAAGACACGTTACGAAGTTCTGAGGGGTATACGGAGCACACTAGCGTGTACCTGAACGTGTTTGCCATAAAATGCTGGGAAGAAAACCACCTCTTCCTTGGCTCGTTTTCCCGCCATTGGCGATCGCGCAAAAAGTGTCCAAAACCCCATTGACTTAACATGGGGAAAATGGAATCGCACGTGCCACGTGCCACGAGGTTTTAAGCGAGTAGCGACCGGTGCCAACAGGTAGATCGCCTGCGGGAGCCCATACACTGAAATTTTTAAGAAAATCGAGCCACAAGTTTAGGCCTGACCCAAGTTGCCCCAATTCGCGGCCAGACATGCAAAACATAGCCCGGAGAAGGACCGCTCCGGTTGTTTTTCAATAGAAAAACACAATTCTAACGAATAGTGTTTGTCTTTTCAAACAACCTGCGGTTACAAAACATAGCCCGGAGAAGGACCGCTCCGGTTGTTTTTCAATAGAAAAACACAATTCTAACGAATAGTGTTTGTCTTTTCAAACAACCTGCGGTTACAAGATCTTGAAACGACCCCTCCACGTGCGCACGTGCAGTTGCATCTCAACCGTGACACATGGAAATACATACCAGCATCTGCGATGCTGGGCTCCGCATCGCGGGACCGCAGGTTGTTTGAGCAAGCACCTTTGAAAACGCAGCAAAAACGCCCGCCGCCAAACGAGGGGATGAGCCTTGCACGTGCACACGGGAGTCGGTGTGCTACAAACACTGCCGCAAAAAAACGCACGCCGTCCGTTAAACTAAACACTGACGCATTAAGACAAATATGGCGCCTTGCGGCAAGTGTGGTGAATTCATATCTGCCGTTTAAGCAGCCATCCCTCAATCAAAGCGCATCCTAATCGTCCCATGTTCGATAAAGTTAGGCACATTCTGTGATTTGCGGCAAAAATGGCGCTTTGAGACAAACGTGGCGCACTGCAACAAACGTGGCGCATTCGTTCCTGTCGCTTAACAATTTTATCCACCCACTAAAATCTAGCCCAATTGGACTTAAACTGACAAAGTTATGTTTATTTCAATATTTCACTATAAAATATCTCCGCAACGGAGGTGCACAAATTTGCACGTGTGCCACGTGACCGCCGGTGGTGTAAGCAGGACTTGTCCGCTCACTGATTGCACCATTTCAGTGTTCCTGGCTTGTGCTGTTTTCGTGCTATAAGGCCACAAATCGGCAAACACACGATAATCTGGGAGGTACGGGACTCAAACACGTGGCCACGTGGCACGTGCCGGACCTCTGATAGCTTCACCGTTCACGCCACGTGATGACCCATCGACGTGGCCATCAGCATGTAAAAGATGACCCCGGCCGGTGTCACCGTCTCCGAACAGTGGACGGCTAAACTCGAAAAACGGGAAAATTTAGGGAAATTTCACCTTTCGAATATATAACTTCCCCAGAATTTTAAATTTTTCATTTTACAAAAAATCCGAGATAGCAGTTTTTTAGACGTCTTCATTCTGTGCCTAAACCCGTTTTCAGATCGACCCTATCATAAAAACTGACGGCCTGACGGCTATTTCCCCCACTCCTTGCATTTCACAATGCTAGTATATTTAAGCACCAAAATTGACCCCCTGCCACGGCACGTGCAATAGCACGTGCGACACGTGACCACTAGTGCGACAAGCTGGACTCATCTGCTCACCGGCTGCACTGATTTGGTGTCGCTAGTTGAAGTCGTTTCCACGCCAGAGGACCCCGAGTAGGCCAATGTCGGATTTTCCCGGAGGTTACCCCATCAAACACGTTTGCACGTGGCACGTGCTTTTCAATCGCCCCATATCTGACCCATACCATGTGGTAGCCGACACCCTGGGGCACAACATATTGGAACATTTTCAAAATCTAACGTGGAAATTTTTGACAAAATCGATTTGAAAATAATTTTTCGAAATCGCCATAGGCTCAACATGGGGTAACTGTTTGTGACGATTACCCGAAATTTTGTCAATTATATTTTAAGTAGTTACCACCGTCAGTTGGGGTGCCAGCCCGAGATCCGACCCTAAAAATATCAGCAAATATAATTGACGAAATTTTTCGCAAATCGCATTTTATTTTTTTCCCATGTTAACCCTATGGGAAAATGCACGTGCCGATTACCCCAAAACGGGCCATTATATTTCATAACGAAGCATAACAACATGTTCTATGGTCGTTTCTCAACAGGTCCTGAAAGTTTAAACAAAATCGTATCATATAATTTTGTGCAATGAACGAATGAAAATGTCTCTGCAAAAACGTCCATTGACTTAGCATGGGGAGCAAAAAAAGTTCAACTTCAAACTCGTGCAACTCAAGTTAACGAATTCTGACGGGTATACGGCGCCCACGGGCGTGTACCTGAACGTGTCGGTCATAAAATGGGGTGCAGCAAACCCTACCTTGATCGGCGATTTTTTCCGCTATTCGCGATCGCGCAAAAAGTGTCCAAAACCCCGTTGACTTAACATGGGGAAAATGGAATCGCACGTGCCACGCGCAAAAGAATTCTGAGCGAGTAGCGACCGGTGCCATCAGGTAGATCGCCTGCGGGAGCTCATACCCTGAACTTTTTACGAAGATTGAGCGATTCGTTTAGGCCCCAATCAAGTTGTACTGATTCGCTGCCAACCATGCAAAACATAGCCCGGAGAAGGACCGCTCCGGTTGTTTTTCAATAGAAAAACACAATTCTAACGAATAGTGTTTGTCAATGAAGAAACAACCTGCGGTTATGCGATGCTGGGCTCCGCATCGCGGGACCGCAGGTTGTTTGAGCAAGCACCTTTGTAAACGCAGCAAAAACGCCCTCCGCCAAACGGGAGGATGAGCCTTGCACGTGCAGACCGGAGTCGGTGTGCTATCTTGAAGCGACCCCTACACGTGCGCACGTGCAGCTGCACCCCAACCGTGGCACATGAAAATACATAGGCCCGGGCAGCGCTTATCGAACAGCACTGCGGATCCGAAGGTTGGGACTTTAATTGTGAAAACCGCTTTAATTGTGAAAAACGCGCTTTGAGACAAACGTGGCGCACTGCAACAAACGTGGCGCATTCGTTCCTGTCGCTTAACAATTTTATCCACCCACCAAAGTCTAGCTCAATTGGACTTAAACTGACAAAGTTATGTTCATTTGAATATTTCACTATAAAATATCTCCGCAACGGAGGTGCCCAAATTTGCACGTGTGCCACGTGACCGCCGGTGGTGTAAGCAGGACTTGTCCCCTCACTGATTGCACCATTTCAGTGTTTCTGGCTTGCGCTGTTTTCGTGCTATAAGGCCACAAATCGGCAAACACACGATAATCTGGGAGGTACGCGACTCAAACACGTGGCCACGTGGCACGTGCCGGACCTTTGATAGCTTCACCGTTCACGCCACGTGATGACCCATCGACGTGGCCATCAGCATGTAAAAGATGACCCCGGCCGGTGTCACCGTCTCTGAACAGTGGACGGCTAAACTCGAAAAACGGGAAAATTTAGGGAAATTTCACCTTTCAAATATATAATTTCCCCAGAATTTTAAATTTTTCATTTAAAAAAAAAAATCCGAGATAGCAGTTTTTTAGCCCCCTTCATTCTGTGCCTAAACCCGTTTTCAGATCGACCCTATCATAAAAACTGACGGCCTGACGGCTCTTTCCCCCACTCCTTGCATTTCACAATGCTAGTATATTTAAGCACAAAAATTGACCCCGTGCCACGGCACGTGCAATAGCACGTGCGCCACGCGACCAGTGGTGCAACAAGCTGGACTCATCTGCTCATCGGCTGTACTGATTTGGTGTCGCTAGGTGGAGTGGTTTCCACGCCATAGGACCCCGAGTAGGCCAATGTCGGATTTTCCCGGAGGTTACCCCATCAAACACGTTTGCACGTGGCACGTGCTTTTCAATCGCCCCATATCTGACCCATACCATGTGGTAGCCGACACCCCGGGGCACAACATATTGGAACATTTTCAAAATCTAACGTGGAAATTTTTGACCAAATCGATTTGAAAATAATTTTTCGAAATCGCCATAGGCTCAACATGGGGTAACTGTTTGTGACGATTACCCGAAATTTTGTCAATTATATTTTAAGTAATCACCACCGTCAGTTGGGGTGCTAGCCCGAGATCCGACCCTAAAAATATCAGCAAATATGATTGACGAAATTTTTCGCAAATCGAATTTCTAATTTTACCCCATGTTAACCCTATGGGAAAATGCACGTGCCGATTACCCCAAAACAACGAATTCTGACATCTTAACGAAGCATAACAACATGTTCTATGGTCGTTTCTCAACAGGTCCTGAAAGTTTAAACAAAATCGTATCATATAATTTTGTGCAATGAACGAATGAAAATGTCTCTGCAAAAACGTCCATAGACTTAACATGGGGAGCGAAAAAAGTTCAACTTCAAACTCGTGCAACTCAAGTTAACGAATTCTGACGGGTATACGGCGCACACGGGCGTGTACCTGAACGTGTCGGTCATGAAATGGTGTGCAGCAAACCATACCTTGATCGGCGATTTTTTCCGCTATTTGCGATCGCGCAAAAAGTGTCCAAAACCCCATTGACTTAACATGGGCGAAAATTGAAACGCACGTGCCACGTGCCACGAGGTTTTAAGCGAGTAGCGACCGGTGCCATCAGGTAGATCGCCTGCGGGAGCCCATACCCTGAAATTTTTACGAAAATCGAGCCACAAGTTTAGGCCCCAATCAAGTTGCCCCAATTCGCGGCCAGCCATGCTAAACATAGCCCGGAGAAGGACCGCTCCGGTTGTTTTTCAATAGAAAAACACAATTCTAACGAATAGTGTTTGTCAATGAAGAAACAACCTGCGGTTACCAGCATCTGCGATGCTGGGCTCCGCATCGCGGGACCGCAGGTTGTTTGAGCAAGCACCTTTGAAAACGCAGCAAAAACGCCCGCCGCCAAACGAGGGGATGAGCCTTGCACGTGCACACGGGAGTCGGTGTGCTACAAACACTGCCGCAAAAAAACGCACGCCGTCCGTTAAACTAAACACTGACGCATTAAGACAAATAT
The DNA here is from genome assembly GCF_019059575.1 of Amphibalanus amphitrite. Classification (NCBI taxonomy): domain Eukaryota; kingdom Metazoa; phylum Arthropoda; class Thecostraca; order Balanomorpha; family Balanidae; genus Amphibalanus; species Amphibalanus amphitrite. Next base: position 88,184 of record NW_024882937.1, read on the forward strand.
GGCGCCTTGCGGCAAGTGTGGTGAATTCATATCTGCCGTTTAAGCAGCCATCCCTCAATCAAAGCGCATCCTAATCGTCCCATGTTCGATAAAGTTAGGCACATTCTGTGATTTGCGGCAAAAATGGCGCTTTGAGACAAACGTGGCGCACTGCAACAAACGTGGCGCATTCGTTCCTGTCGCTTAACAATTTTATCCACCCACTAAAATCTAGCCCAATTGGACTTAAACTGACAAAGTTATGTTTATTTCAATATTTCACTATAAAATATCTCCGCAACGGAGGTGCACAAATTTGCACGTGTGCCACGTGACCGCCGGTGGTGTAAGCAGGACTTGTCCGCTCACTGATTGCACCATTTCAGTGTTCCTGGCTTGTGCTGTTTTCGTGCTATAAGGCCACAAATCGGCAAACACACGATAATCTGGGAGGTACGGGACTCAAACACGTGGCCACGTGGCACGTGCCGGACCTCTGATAGCTTCACCGTTCACGCCACGTGATGACCCATCGACGTGGCCATCAGCATGTAAAAGATGACCCCGGCCGGTGTCACCGTCTCCGAACAGTGGACGGCTAAACTCGAAAAACGGGAAAATTTAGGGAAATTTCACCTTTCGAATATATAACTTCCCCAGAATTTTAAATTTTTCATTTTACAAAAAATCCGAGATAGCAGTTTTTTAGACGTCTTCATTCTGTGCCTAAACCCGTTTTCAGATCGACCCTATCATAAAAACTGACGGCCTGACGGCTATTTCCCCCACTCCTTGCATTTCACAATGCTAGTATATTTAAGCACCAAAATTGACCCCCTGCCACGGCACGTGCAATAGCACGTGCGACACGTGACCACTAGTGCGACAAGCTGGACTCATCTGCTCACCGGCTGCACTGATTTGGTGTCGCTAGTTGAAGTCGTTTCCACGCCAGAGGACCCCGAGTAGGCCAATGTCGGATTTTCCCGGAGGTTACCCCATCAAACACGTTTGCACGTGGCACGTGCTTTTCAATCGCCCCATATCTGACCCATACCATGTGGTAGCCGACACCCTGGGGCACAACATATTGGAACATTTTCAAAATCTAACGTGGAAATTTTTGACAAAATCGATTTGAAAATAATTTTTCGAAATCGCCATAGGCTCAACATGGGGTAACTGTTTGTGACGATTACCCGAAATTTTGTCAATTATATTTTAAGTAGTTACCACCGTCAGTTGGGGTGCCAGCCCGAGATCCGACCCTAAAAATATCAGCAAATATAATTGACGAAATTTTTCGCAAATCGCATTTTATTTTTTTCCCATGTTAACCCTATGGGAAAATGCACGTGCCGATTACCCCAAAACGGGCCATTATATTTCATAACGAAGCATAACAACATGTTCTATGGTCGTTTCTCAACAGGTCCTGAAAGTTTAAACAAAATCGTATCATATAATTTTGTGCAATGAACGAATGAAAATGTCTCTGCAAAAACGTCCATTGACTTAGCATGGGGAGCAAAAAAAGTTCAACTTCAAACTCGTGCAACTCAAGTTAACGAATTCTGACGGGTATACGGCGCCCACGGGCGTGTACCTGAACGTGTCGGTCATAAAATGGGGTGCAGCAAACCCTACCTTGATCGGCGATTTTTTCCGCTATTCGCGATCGCGCAAAAAGTGTCCAAAACCCCGTTGACTTAACATGGGGAAAATGGAATCGCACGTGCCACGCGCAAAAGAATTCTGAGCGAGTAGCGACCGGTGCCATCAGGTAGATCGCCTGCGGGAGCTCATACCCTGAACTTTTTACGAAGATTGAGCGATTCGTTTAGGCCCCAATCAAGTTGTACTGATTCGCTGCCAACCATGCAAAACATAGCCCGGAGAAGGACCGCTCCGGTTGTTTTTCAATAGAAAAACACAATTCTAACGAATAGTGTTTGTCAATGAAGAAACAACCTGCGGTTATGCGATGCTGGGCTCCGCATCGCGGGACCGCAGGTTGTTTGAGCAAGCACCTTTGTAAACGCAGCAAAAACGCCCTCCGCCAAACGGGAGGATGAGCCTTGCACGTGCAGACCGGAGTCGGTGTGCTATCTTGAAGCGACCCCTACACGTGCGCACGTGCAGCTGCACCCCAACCGTGGCACATGAAAATACATAGGCCCGGGCAGCGCTTATCGAACAGCACTGCGGATCCGAAGGTTGGGACTTTAATTGTGAAAACCGCTTTAATTGTGAAAAACGCGCTTTGAGACAAACGTGGCGCACTGCAACAAACGTGGCGCATTCGTTCCTGTCGCTTAACAATTTTATCCACCCACCAAAGTCTAGCTCAATTGGACTTAAACTGACAAAGTTATGTTCATTTGAATATTTCACTATAAAATATCTCCGCAACGGAGGTGCCCAAATTTGCACGTGTGCCACGTGACCGCCGGTGGTGTAAGCAGGACTTGTCCCCTCACTGATTGCACCATTTCAGTGTTTCTGGCTTGCGCTGTTTTCGTGCTATAAGGCCACAAATCGGCAAACACACGATAATCTGGGAGGTACGCGACTCAAACACGTGGCCACGTGGCACGTGCCGGACCTTTGATAGCTTCACCGTTCACGCCACGTGATGACCCATCGACGTGGCCATCAGCATGTAAAAGATGACCCCGGCCGGTGTCACCGTCTCTGAACAGTGGACGGCTAAACTCGAAAAACGGGAAAATTTAGGGAAATTTCACCTTTCAAATATATAATTTCCCCAGAATTTTAAATTTTTCATTTAAAAAAAAAAATCCGAGATAGCAGTTTTTTAGCCCCCTTCATTCTGTGCCTAAACCCGTTTTCAGATCGACCCTATCATAAAAACTGACGGCCTGACGGCTCTTTCCCCCACTCCTTGCATTTCACAATGCTAGTATATTTAAGCACAAAAATTGACCCCGTGCCACGGCACGTGCAATAGCACGTGCGCCACGCGACCAGTGGTGCAACAAGCTGGACTCATCTGCTCATCGGCTGTACTGATTTGGTGTCGCTAGGTGGAGTGGTTTCCACGCCATAGGACCCCGAGTAGGCCAATGTCGGATTTTCCCGGAGGTTACCCCATCAAACACGTTTGCACGTGGCACGTGCTTTTCAATCGCCCCATATCTGACCCATACCATGTGGTAGCCGACACCCCGGGGCACAACATATTGGAACATTTTCAAAATCTAACGTGGAAATTTTTGACCAAATCGATTTGAAAATAATTTTTCGAAATCGCCATAGGCTCAACATGGGGTAACTGTTTGTGACGATTACCCGAAATTTTGTCAATTATATTTTAAGTAATCACCACCGTCAGTTGGGGTGCTAGCCCGAGATCCGACCCTAAAAATATCAGCAAATATGATTGACGAAATTTTTCGCAAATCGAATTTCTAATTTTACCCCATGTTAACCCTATGGGAAAATGCACGTGCCGATTACCCCAAAACAACGAATTCTGACATCTTAACGAAGCATAACAACATGTTCTATGGTCGTTTCTCAACAGGTCCTGAAAGTTTAAACAAAATCGTATCATATAATTTTGTGCAATGAACGAATGAAAATGTCTCTGCAAAAACGTCCATAGACTTAACATGGGGAGCGAAAAAAGTTCAACTTCAAACTCGTGCAACTCAAGTTAACGAATTCTGACGGGTATACGGCGCACACGGGCGTGTACCTGAACGTGTCGGTCATGAAATGGTGTGCAGCAAACCATACCTTGATCGGCGATTTTTTCCGCTATTTGCGATCGCGCAAAAAGTGTCCAAAACCCCATTGACTTAACATGGGCGAAAATTGAAACGCACGTGCCACGTGCCACGAGGTTTTAAGCGAGTAGCGACCGGTGCCATCAGGTAGATCGCCTGCGGGAGCCCATACCCTGAAATTTTTACGAAAATCGAGCCACAAGTTTAGGCCCCAATCAAGTTGCCCCAATTCGCGGCCAGCCATGCTAAACATAGCCCGGAGAAGGACCGCTCCGGTTGTTTTTCAATAGAAAAACACAATTCTAACGAATAGTGTTTGTCAATGAAGAAACAACCTGCGGTTACAAGATCTTGAAACGACCCCTCCACGTGCGCACGTGCAGTTGCATCTCAACCGTGACACATGGAAATACATACTAACTGACTTGTGCACGGCACCCTACTGATCGATCTCTAGATGTTTGCCGAATTTGAGTGCAATCGGTCCAGCCGTTCTTGAAATCTGGAAGCGTCACCCTGCACGTGCGCACGTGCAAGATGGGTCCAAACTGACTTGCGCACGGCACCCTACTAATCGGTCTCTAGCGGTGTACCAAATTTGAACTCAATCGGCCCGGCCGTTCTCGAGATCTGGAAGCGTCACCCTGCACGTGCGCACGTGCAGTTGCACCCCAATCGTGGCACATGGAAATACATACTAAATGACTGCAACCTACTGATCGGTATCAAGCGTTATGCCAAATTTGAACACAATCGGTCCAGCCGTTCTCGAGATCTGGAAGCGTCACCCTGCACGTGCGCACGTGCAGTTGCACCCCTACCAAGACACATGGAAATGCATCGCCTGGAAAGTGTCTACCTCCATGCCAAGTTTTAGCGCAATCGGCCCAGTAATTACCGCGAGCTATTGCGCTTATTACAAAACAGGCACCTCTTGGCTTTGCACGTGGAACGTGCGTTAGGGGTCACCCATATGCATCGAGAGTAGCACACTATGTGAAAGAAGGGAAAAAGCTACCCCACACAAAAAAAACCGCACGTGTATCAGCCCAGTGGTTGCCGAGATATAAGTCGTACAAAAACGTCCCCACGGCGGCCGGCCGCTATTTAGCAGTAAAATCGTGTCGCATCCTTCTATTAGAGGTATCCCCGTCACCTGTTCGTATACTGTCTGAGCAAAGGCCATACGTTACGGTCCAAACTCCATAGTGAGGCGGACATACGAATTTACGAGAGTTTAGCGACGAAATGATTCACTTAATTGTTAAGTAATGGGTACCATTAGGTAGACCATAAATTTTATCTAGCATCTCACCGTAGATGCAGTAAAAAGTGCTTTACTTTTCAATGTATGTAAAGACTTGCTCAGCTCAATCAGTTCACTCTGTATTGGCTCAAGCCGTATCATGCGAACGCAATACAAACTAGAGCACCGACAGCGCAGCGCTCCCCAACTCACTGCTCGCCCAGTCCACCCGGGCCGCCGCCACGACGGCCCCCCCCCCCCCCCCGCAAGTAGGCATCCCGCACTGCACCGACAGCCGCGGGCGACCAGCTGACCGGCCAGCTGACCGGCCAGCAGCCGGCGGGCGGCAAGCCACGGATGGCCGACCCGCCGGCGCGGCGAGGGAGGGGAGGGACGCAGCTGAAAGACCCGACTACATATATATCAAAGAATGATACATTATATGTAATCATCGATGACGCGACATAAATCTGCTTTATTGGGGTTAGCGGTGTAGTCTGTGATGCCATCACAATGAAAATAGCCTAGTTTTGTAGAGCATCAAATTCTGATTCCATAACGACTCTCGCTAGTCCATTTTCAATTGTAAATAAGCCTTTTATTGCGATGCAAAGTCCCGAAATGGTGCCGACGGCGGCCGGTCCCCCGATGGTACCATACCATAGATGGTAAACAGGTTAGTTCACATTCCCGCCGCTATGCGGGCGGCGGCGGCGCCACCTGTCCTCGTGTCCGCCTGACACCGTAACGATATAGGTCTGAGCTCAAATCTCGGTAATGTCGTGCTTTTTTACTATATTTCTCAAAAACGGCACCACGTGCAATAAAGTTGTATATATCATTGGAAAGAGCATCAAAAGTTGTATAACCTATCAACTTTTCACATAAATATATCTCAACTGTAAAAAGTTATTAAGCAGCAAAGACGCTCCCATTGACTTTCCATGTTAAAATTTTTCATTTTTAAACGAGCCTAAAAAGAACAAACGAATTTGCACAGCTTAAAGAAGCATAACAACATGTTCTATGGTCTTTTCTCAACAAGTCCTGGAAGTTTAAACAAAATCGTATCATATAATTTTGTACAATGAGCGAATGAAAAAGTCTCTGCAAAAATGCCCATTGACTTAACATGGGGAGCGAAAAAAGTTCAACTTTGACCTCGTGCAAAGTCACGTTACGAAGTTCTGAGGGGTATACGGCGCACACTAGCGTGTACCCAAACGTGTTTGCCATAAAATGCTGGGAAGAAAACCACCTCTTCCTTGGCTCGTTTTCCCGCTATTCGCGATCGCGCAAAAAGTGTCCAAAACCCCATTGACTTAACATGGGGAAAATGGAATCGCACGTGCCACGTGCCACGAGGTTTTAAGCGAGTAGCGACCGAAGCCATCAGGTAGATCGCCCCCGGGAGCCCATACCCTGAAATTTTTACGAAAATCGCAATGCACGTTTAGGCCCCGGTCAAGTTGCCCCAATTCGCGGCCAGACTTGCAAAACATAGCCCGGAGACGGACCGCTCCGGTTGTTTTTCAATAGAAAAACACAATTCTAACGAATAGTGTTTGTCTTTTCAAACAACCTGCGGTTACCGGCATCTGCGATGCCGGGCTCCGCATCGCGGGACCGCAGGTTGTTTGAGCAAGCACCTTTGTAAACGCAGCAAAAACGCCCGCCACCAAACGAGAGGATGAGCCTTGCACGTGCAGACCGCAGTCGGTGTGCTACGGACTGACGTGCACGGCACCCTATTCGTCGGTCTATAGCGGTGTGCCAAATTTGAGTGCAATCGACCCGGCCGTTTTCGAGATCTGGAAGCGACACCCTGCACGTGCGCACGTGCAGCCTAGGCCCCAATTGACTTGTGCACGGCACTCTATTCGCCGGTTTCTAGCGGTGTACCAAATTGGAGCTCAATCAGCCCCGTCAATTTCAAGATCTGGAAGCGACCCCTACACGTGCGCTGGTGCAACTGCACCCCAACCGTGGCACATGAAAATACATACTAACTGACTTGTGCACGGCACCCTACTAACCAGTCTCTAGCGGTATGCCAAATTTCAGCAGAGTCGGCCCAGCCGTTCTTGAGATCTGGAAGCGTCAGCCTGCACGTGCGCACGTGCATAGCGGGTCCCATCTGACTTGTGCACGGCACCCTACTTACCAGCCTCTAGCGGTGTGCCAAGTTTGATCACAATCGGCCCAGCCGTTCTCGACATCTGGAAGCGTCACCCTGCCCGTGCGCACGTGCAGTTGCACCCCTACCAAGACACGTGGAAATGCATCGCCTGGAATGTGTCTACCTCCATGCCAAGTTTTAGCGCAATCGGCCCAGTAATTACCGCGAGCTATTGCACTTATTACAAAACAGGCACCTCTTGGCTTTGCACGTGGAACGTGCGTTAGGGGTCACCCATATGCATCGAGAGTAGCACACTATGTGAAAGAAGGAAAAAAGCTACCCAACACAAAAAACCGCACGTGTATCAGCCCAGTGGTTGCCGAGATATAAGTCGTACAAAAACGTCCCCACGGCGGCCGGCCGCTATTTAGCAGTAAAATCGTGTCGCATCCTTCTATGGGAGGTATCCCCGTCACCTGTTCGTATACTGTCTGAGCAAAGACCATACGTTACGGTCCAAACTCCATAGTGAGGCGGACATACGAATTTACGAGAGTTTAGCGACGAAATGATTCACTTAATTGTTAAGTAATGGGTACCATTAGGTAGACCATAAATTTTATCTAGCATTTCACCGTAGATGCAGTAAAAAGTGCTTTACTTTTCAATGTATATAAAGACTTGCTCAGCTCAATCAGTTCACTCTGTATTGGCTCAAGCCGTATCATGCGAACGCAATGCAAACTAGAGCACCGACAGCGCAGCGCTCCCCATCTCACTGCTCGCCCAGTCCACCCGGGCCGCCGCCACGACGGCCCCCCGCAAGTAGGCATCCCGCACTGCACCGACAGCCGCGGGCGACCAGCTGACCGGCCAGCTGACCGGCCAGCAGCCGGCGGGCGGCAGGGCGCGGATGGCCGACCCGCCGGCGCGGCGAGGGAGGGGAGGAACGCAGCTGAAAGACCCGACTACATATATATCAAAGAAACATTATATGTAATCATCGATGACGCGACATAAATCTGCTTTATTGGGGTTAGCGGTGTAGTCTGTGATGCCATCACAATGAAAATAGGCGCCTAGTTTTGTACAGCATCAAATTCTGATTCCATAACGACTCTCGCTAGTCCATTTTCAATTGTAAATAAGCCTTTTATTGCGATGCAAAGTCCCGAAATGGTGCCGACGGCGGCCGGTCCCCCGATGGTACCATACCATAGATGGTAAACAGGTTAGTTCACATTCCCGCCGCTATGCGGGCGGCGGCGGCGCCACCTGTCCTCGTGTCCGCCTGACACCGTAACGATATAGGTCTGAGCTCAAATCTCGGTAATGTCGTGCTTTTTTACTATATTTCTCAAAAACGGCACCACGTGCAATAAAGTTGTATATATCATTGGAAAGAGCATCAAAAGTTGTATAAAATATCAACTTTTCACTTGAATATGTCTTCAAGGTACAAAGTTATTAAGCACCAAAGACGCTCCCATTGACTTTCCATGTTAAAATTTTTCATTTTTAAAGAAGCCTAAAGACAACAAACGAATTTGCACAGCTTAAAGAAGCATAACAACATGTTCTATGGTCTTTTCTCAACAAGTCCTGAAAGTTTAAACAAAATCGTATCATATAATTTTGTACAATGAGCGAATGAAAAAGTCTCTGCAAAAACGCCCATTGACTTAACATGGGGAGCGAAAAAAGTTCAACTTTGACCTCGTGCAAAGACACGTTACGAAGTTCTGAGGGGTATACGGAGCACACTAGCGTGTACCTGAACGTGTTTGCCATAAAATGCTGGGAAGAAAACCACCTCCTTCTTGGCTCGTTTTCCCGCTATTCGCGATCGCGCAAAAAGTGTTCAAAACCCCATTGACTTAACATGGGGAAAATGGAATCGCACGTGCCACGTGCCACGAGGTTTTAAGCGAGTAGCGACCGGTGCCATCAGGTAGATCGCCTCCGGGAGCCCATACACTGAACTTTTTACGAAAATCGCAATGCACGTTTAGGCCCCGGTCAAGTTGCCCCAATTCGCGGCCAGACTTGCAAAACATAGCCCGGAGACGGACCGCTCCGGTTGTTTTTCAATAGAAAAACACAATTCTAACGAATAGTGTTTGTCTTTTCAAACAACCTGCGGTTACAGCACCCTACTAACCGGTCTCTAAAGGTGTGCCGAATTTGAATGCAATCGGCCCAGCCGTTCCTGAGATCTGGAAGCGTCACCCTGCACGTGCGCACGTGCAACCTGGGGCCCAGCAGACCTGTGCAAGACACCCTACTACGCGATCTCTAGCGGTGTGCCAAATCTGAGCACAATTGGCCCGGCCGTTCTCGAGATCTGGAAGCGTCACCCTGCACGTGCGCACGTGCAGTTGCAGCCCAATCGTGGCACATGGAAATACATACTAAATGACTGCAACCTACTGATCGGTATCAAGCGTTATGCCAAATTTGAACACAATCGGTCCAGCCGTTCTCGAGATCTGGAAGCGTCACCCTGCACGTGCGCACGTGCAGTTGCACCCCTACCAAGACACATGGAAATGCATCGCCTGGAAAGTGTCTACCTCCATGCCAAGTTTTAGCGCAATCGGCCCAGTAATTACCGCGAGCTATTGCGCTTATTACAAAACAGGCACCTCTTGGCTTTGCACGTGGAACGTGCGTTAGGGGTCACCCATATGCATCGAGAGTAGCACACTATGTAAAAGAAGGGAAAAAGCTACCCCACACAAAAAACCGCACGTGTATCAGCCGAGTGGTTGCCGAGATATAAGTCGTACAAAAACGTCCCCACGGCGGCCGGCCGCTATTTAGCAGTAAAATCGTGTCGCATCCTTCTATGGGAGGTATCCCCGTCACCTGTTCGTATAATGTCTGAGCAAAGGCCATACGTTACGGTCCAAACTCCATAGTGAGGCGGACATCGAATTTACGAGAGTTTAGCGACGAAATGATTCACTTAATTGTTAAGTAATGGGTAGACCATAAATTTTATCTAGCATCTCACCGTAGATGCAGTAAAAAGTGCTTTACTTTTCAATGTATATAAAGACTTGCTCAGCTCAATCAGTTCACTCTGTATTGGCTCAAGCCGTATCATGCGAACGCAATACAAACTAGAGCACCGACAGCGCAGCGCTCCCCAACTCACTGCTCGCCCAGTCCACCCGGGCCGCCGCCACGACGGCCCCCCGCAAGTAGGCATCCCGCACTGCACCGACAGCCGCGGGCGACCAGCTGACCGGCCAGCTGACCGGCCAGCAGCCGGCGGGCGGCAAGCCGCGGATGGCCGACGCGCCGGCGCGGCGAGGGAGGGGAGGGACGCAGCTGAAAGACCCGACTACATATATATCAAAGAAACATTATATACAGGGTGATCCAAAAAAATTGGAACCCCTAACTTAAAATTTCTGTTGTTTCAGAAATTTTTCACTTTATTGATAAATTGCAAACACCATTAGAAAGAGCGTTCAATTCTCTATCAAACCAAGTTGATTGTACTTACTTATTATTATAAATATTGCCCTAGACATATGCCTATAAATTTGTGTCACGAAACTCAGTGAAACGGTTTTGAACATTCTATGCGCGAATCAGTGATTGACGGTTTGCTGTTCTGACCATGTCGCTTGTTGGAGGTTCATGAATAAAAATAGCTCATTCACGTGCTATTGTAAGGAAAGAAAAGGCTGACGGCCTGCTGGGACCAGTTGTCCCCCAGAGACTGCTGGCCCGCGCAGTCGGGGCTGTCCCCAAGCAACTGCAGGCCTTCGTGACGGCCCCCGGAGCTCGCGTTGAGCACATGCTGTGATGAACTGCAGAAGCTAGGACGCGTGTATCTGTTCTACTGTGTGCTTCTGTGTTAACTTTTATGAAATAAAATTGAATTTGGATGTGGTGTTATTCGCAAAAAGACAACAGATAGAGTGCTAACGGATTTCAGCGCATTGTTAACATTTGGCGATTGCGTTTCACTCAGTTTTCTGACTTTCATTCCAAAAGCTAAAAGTGTGCCAATGCTTTACAACATACATACACCAATTTGACGTGATTTTATAGAGGATTTAATGCTCTTTCTAATGGTGCTCGCAATTTGTCAATAAAGTGAATACTTTCGGACTTAGAGACATTTTAAGTTAGGGGTTCCAAATTTTTTGGATCACCCTGTATGTAATCATCGACGTGACATAAATCTGCTTTATTGGGGTTAGCGGTGTAGTCTGTGATGCCATCACAATGAAAATAGCCTAGTTTTGTAGAGCATCAAATTCTGATTCCATAACGACTCTCGCTAGTCTATTTTCAATTGTAAATAAGCCTTTTATTGCGATGCAAAGTCCCGAAATGGTGCCGACGGCGGCCGGTCCCCCGATGGTACCATACCATAGATGGTAAACAGGTTAGTTCACATTCCCGCCGCTATGCGGGCGGCGGCGGCGCCACCTGTCCTCGTGTCCGCCTGACACCGTAACGATTTAGGTCTGAGCTCAAATCTCGGTAATGTCGTGCTTTTTGACGAAATTTCTCAAAAACGGCAGCACGTGCAATAACGTTGTATATATCATTGGAAAGAGCATCAAAAGTTGTATAAAATATCAACTTTTGACTTAAACATATCTTAAACGTAAAAAGTTATTAAGCAGCAAAGACGCTCCCATTGACTTTCCATGTTAAAATTTTTCATTTTTAAACGAGCTTCAAAAGAGCAAACGAATTCTGACAGCTTAACGAAGCATAACAACATGTTCTATGGTCTTTTCTCAACAAGTCCTGAAAGTTTAAACAAAATCGTATCATATAATTTTGTACAATGAGCGAATGAAAAAGTCTCTGCAAAAACGCCCATTGACTTAACATGGGGAGCGAAAAAAGTTCAACTTTGACCTCGTGCAAAGACACGTTACGAAGTTCTGAGGGGTATACGGCGCACACTAGCGTGTACCTGAACGTGTTTGCCATAAAATGCTGGGAAGAAAACCACCTCCTTCTTGGCTCGTTTTTCCGCTATTGGCGATCGCGCAAAAAGTGTCCAAAACCCCGTTGACTTAACATGGGGAAAATGGAATCGCACGTGCCACGTGCCACGAGGTTTTAAGCGAGTAGCGACCGGTGCCATCAGGTAGATCGCCCCCGAGAGCCCATACACTGAACTTTTTACGAAAATCGCAATGCACGTTTAGGCCCCACCCAAAATGTCTCGATTCGCGGCCAGACTTGCAAAACATAGCCCGGAGACGGACCGCTCCGGTTGTTTTTCAATAGAAAAACACAATTCTAACGAATAGTGTTTGTCTTTTCAAACAACCTGCGGTTAAGATCTGAAAGCCTCACCCTGCACGTGCGCACGTGCAAGCTGGGTCCCAAATGACTTGTGGACGGCACCCTAGTTGCCGGTCTCTAGCGGTGTACCGAATTTAAGCTCAATCGGCCCAGCCGTTTTCAAGATCTGGAAGCGACCCATACACGTGCGCACGTGCAGTTGCACCCCAACCGAGACACATGAGTATACATACTAACTGACTTGTGCACAGCACCCTACTAACCGGTCTCTAAAGGTGTGCCGAATTTGAATGCAATCGGCCCAGCCGTTCCTGAGATCTGGAAGCGTCACCCTGCACGTGCGCACGTGCAACCTGGGGCCCAGCAGACCTGTGCAAGACACCCTACTACGCGATCTCTAGCGGTGTGCCAAATCTGAGCACAATTGGCCCGGCCGTTCTCGAGATCTGGAAGCGTCACCCTGCACGTGCGCACGTGCAGTTGCACCCCAATCGTGGCACATGGAAATACATACTAAATGACTGCAACCTACTGATCGGTATCAAGCGTTATGCCAAATTTGAACACAATCGGTCCAGCCGTTCTCGAGATCTGGAAGCGTCACCCTGCACGTGCGCAGGTGCAGTTGCACCCCTACCAAGACACATGGAAATGCATCGCCTGGAAAGTGTCTACCTCCATGCCAAGTTTTAGCGCAATCGGCCCAGTAATTACCGCGAGCTATTGCGCTTATTACAAAACAGGCACCTCTTGGCTTTGCACGTGGAACGTGCGTTAGGGGTCACCCATATGCATCGAGAGTAGCACACTATGTGAAAGAAGGGAAAAAGCTACCCCACACCATAAACCGCACGTGTATCAGCCCAGTGGTTGCCGAGATATAAGTCGTACAAAAACGTCCCCACGGCGGCCGGCCGCTATTTAGCAGTAAAATCGTGTCGCATCCTTCTATGGGAGGTATCCCCGTCACCTGTTCGTATACTGTCTGAGCAAAGGCCATACGTTACGGTCCAAACTCCATAGGTGAGGCGGACATACGAATTTACGAGAGTTTAGCGACGAAATGATTCACTTAATTGTTAAGTAATGGGTACCATTAGGTAGACCATAAATTTTATCTAGCATCTCACCGTAGATGCAGTAAAAAGTGCTTTACTTTTCAATGTATATAAAGACTTGCTCAGCTCAATCAGTTCACTCTGTATTGGCTCAAGCCGTATCATGCGAACGCAATACAAACTAGAGCACCGACAGCGCAGCGCTCCCCAACTCACTGCTCGCCCAGTCCACCCGGGCCGCCGCCACGACGGCCCCCCGCAAGTAGGCATCCCGCACTGCACCGACAGCCGCGGGCGACCAGCTGACCGGCCAGCTGACCGGCCAGCAGCCGGCGGGCGGCAAGCCGCGGATGGCCGACCCGCCGGCGCGGCGAGGGAGGGGAGGGACGCAGCTGAAAGACCCGACTACATATATATCAAAGAAACATTATATGTAATCATCGATGACGCGACATAAATCTGCTTTATTGGGGTTAGCGGTGTAGTCTGTGATGCCATCACAATGAAAATAGCCTAGTTTTGTAGAGCATCAAATTCTGATTCCATAACGACTCTCGCTAGTCCATTTTCAATTGTAGATAAGCCTTTTATTGCGATGCAAAGTCCCGAAATGGTGCCGACGGCGGCCGGTCCCCCGATGGTACCATACCATAGATGGTAAACAGGTTAGTTCACATTCCCGCCGCTATGCGGGCGGCGGCGGCGCCACCTGTCCTCGTGTCCGCCTGACACCGTAACGATATAGGTCTGAGCTCAAATCTCGGTAATGTCGTGCTTTTTTGCTATATTTCTCAAAAACGGCACCACGTGCAATAAAGTTGTATATATCATTGGAAAGAGCATCAAAAGTTGTATAAAATATCAACTTTTGACTTAAACATATCTTTAACGTAAAAAGTTATAAAGCAGCAAAGACGCTCCCATTGACTTTGCATGTTAAAAAATTTCTTCTTTAAACGAGCTCAAAAAGAACAAACGAATTCTGACAGCTTAACGAAGCATAACAACATATTCTATGGTCTTTTCTCAACAAGTCCTGAAAGTTTAAACAAAATCGTATCATATAATTTTGTACAATGAGCGAATGAAAATGCCTCTGCAAAAACGCCCATTGACTTAACATGGGGAGCGAAAAAAGTTCAACTTCAAAGTCGTACTACAAAAAGTATCGACTTCTTACGGGTATACGACGCACAGGGGCGTGTACCTGAACGTGTCGGCCATAAAATGGTGTGCAGCAAACCATACCTTGACCTGCGATTTTTCCCGCTATTCGCGAACGCGCAAAAAGTGTCCAAAACCCCTTTGACTTAACATGGGGAAAATGGAATCGCACGTGTCACGTGCCACGAGGTTTTAAGCGAGTAGCGACCGGTGCCATCAGGTAGATCGCCCCCGAGAGCCCATACGCTGAACTTTTTACGAAAATCGCAATGCACGTTTAGGCCCCACCCAAAATGTCTCGATTCGCTGCCAGACTTGCAAAACATAGCCCGGAGAACGACCGCTCCGGTTGTTTTTCAATAGAAAAACACAATTCTAACGAATAGTGTTTGTCTTTTCAAACAACCTGCGGTTACAAGATCTTGAAACGACCCCTCCACGTGCGCACGTGCAGTTGCATCTCAACCGTGACACATGGAAATACATACTAACTGACTTGTGCACGGCACCCTACTGATCGATCTCTAGATGTTTGCCGAATTTGAGTGCAATCGGTCCAGCCGTTCTTGAAATCTGGAAGCGTCACCCTGCACGTGCGCACGTGCAAGATGGGTCCAAACTGACTTGCGCACGGCACCCTACTAATCGGTCTCTAGCGGTGTACCAAATTTGAACTCAATCGGCCCGGCCGTTCTCGAGATCTGGAAGCGTCACCCTGCACGTGCGCACGTGCAGTTGCACCCCAATCGTGGCACATGGAAATACATACTAAATGACTGCAACCTACTGATCGGTATCAAGCGTTATGCCAAATTTGAACACAATCGGTCCAGCCGTTCTCGAGATCTGGTCGCCCCCGGGAGCCCATACCCTGAAATTTTTACGAAAATCGCAATGCACGTTTAGGCCCCACCCAAAATGTCTCGATTCGCTGCCAGACTTGCAAAACATAGCCCGGAGAACGACCGCTCCGGTTGTTTTTCAATAGAAAAACACAATTCTAACGAATAGTGTTTGTCTTTTCAAACAACCTGCGGTTACAAGATCTTGAAACGACCCCTCCACGTGCGCACGTGCAGTTGCATCTCAACCGTGACACATGGAAATACATACTAACTGACTTGTGCACGGCACCCTACTGATCGATCTCTAGATGTTTGCCGAATTTGAGTGCAATCGGTCCAGCCGTTCTTGAAATCTGGAAGCGTCACCCTGCACGTGCGCACGTGCAAGATGGGTCCAAACTGACTTGCGCACGGCACCCTACTAATCGGTCTCTAGCGGTGTACCAAATTTGAACTCAATCGGCCCGGCCGTTCTCGAGATCTGGAAGCGTCACCCTGCACGTGCGCACGTGCAGTTGCACCCCAATCGTGGCACATGGAAATACATACTAAATGACTGCAACCTACTGATCGGTATCAAGCGTTATGCCAAATTTGAACACAATCGGTCCAGCCGTTCTCGAGATCTGGAAGCGTCACCCTGCACGTGCGCACGTGCAGTTGCACCCCTACCAAGACACATGGAAATGCATCGCCTGGAAAGTGTCTACCTCCATGCCAAGTTTTAGCGCAATCGGCCCAGTAATTACCGCGAGCTATTGCGCTTATTACAAAACAGGCACCTCTTGGCTTTGCACGTGGAACGTGCGTTAGGGGTCACCCATATGCATCGAGAGTAGCACACTATGTGAAAGAAGGGAAAAAGCTACCCCACACAAAAAAACCGCACGTGTATCAGCCCAGTGGTTGCCGAGATATAAGTCGTACAAAAACGTCCCCACGGCGGCCGGCCGCTATTTAGCAGTAAAATCGTGTCGCATCCTTCTATTAGAGGTATCCCCGTCACCTGTTCGTATACTGTCTGAGCAAAGGCCATACGTTACGGTCCAAACTCCATAGTGAGGCGGACATACGAATTTACGAGAGTTTAGCGACGAAATGATTCACTTAATTGTTAAGTAATGGGTACCATTAGGTAGACCATAAATTTTATCTAGCATCTCACCGTAGATGCAGTAAAAAGTGCTTTACTTTTCAATGTATGTAAAGACTTGCTCAGCTCAATCAGTTCACTCTGTATTGGCTCAAGCCGTATCATGCGAACGCAATACAAACTAGAGCACCGACAGCGCAGCGCTCCCCAACTCACTGCTCGCCCAGTCCACCCGGGCCGCCGCCACGACGGCCCCCCCCCCCCCCCCCGCAAGTAGGCATCCCGCACTGCACCGACAGCCGCGGGCGACCAGCTGACCGGCCAGCTGACCGGCCAGCAGCCGGCGGGCGGCAAGCCACGGATGGCCGACCCGCCGGCGCGGCGAGGGAGGGGAGGGACGCAGCTGAAAGACCCGACTACATATATATCAAAGAATGATACATTATATGTAATCATCGATGACGCGACATAAATCTGCTTTATTGGGGTTAGCGGTGTAGTCTGTGATGCCATCACAATGAAAATAGCCTAGTTTTGTAGAGCATCAAATTCTGATTCCATAACGACTCTCGCTAGTCCATTTTCAATTGTAAATAAGCCTTTTATTGCGATGCAAAGTCCCGAAATGGTGCCGACGGCGGCCGGTCCCCCGATGGTACCATACCATAGATGGTAAACAGGTTAGTTCACATTCCCGCCGCTATGCGGGCGGCGGCGGCGCCACCTGTCCTCGTGTCCGCCTGACACCGTAACGATATAGGTCTGAGCTCAAATCTCGGTAATGTCGTGCTTTTTTACTATATTTCTCAAAAACGGCACCACGTGCAATAAAGTTGTATATATCATTGGAAAGAGCATCAAAAGTTGTATAACCTATCAACTTTTCACATAAATATATCTCAACTGTAAAAAGTTATTAAGCAGCAAAGACGCTCCCATTGACTTTCCATGTTAAAATTTTTCATTTTTAAACGAGCCTAAAAAGAACAAACGAATTTGCACAGCTTAAAGAAGCATAACAACATGTTCTATGGTCTTTTCTCAACAAGTCCTGGAAGTTTAAACAAAATCGTATCATATAATTTTGTACAATGAGCGAATGAAAAAGTCTCTGCAAAAATGCCCATTGACTTAACATGGGGAGCGAAAAAAGTTCAACTTTGACCTCGTGCAAAGTCACGTTACGAAGTTCTGAGGGGTATACGGCGCACACTAGCGTGTACCCAAACGTGTTTGCCATAAAATGCTGGGAAGAAAACCACCTCTTCCTTGGCTCGTTTTCCCGCTATTCGCGATCGCGCAAAAAGTGTCCAAAACCCCATTGACTTAACATGGGGAAAATGGAATCGCACGTGCCACGTGCCACGAGGTTTTAAGCGAGTAGCGACCGAAGCCATCAGGTAGATCGCCCCCGGGAGCCCATACCCTGAAATTTTTACGAAAATCGCAATGCACGTTTAGGCCCCGGTCAAGTTGCCCCAATTCGCGGCCAGACTTGCAAAACATAGCCCGGAGACGGACCGCTCCGGTTGTTTTTCAATAGAAAAACACAATTCTAACGAATAGTGTTTGTCTTTTCAAACAACCTGCGGTTACTAACTGACTTGTGCACGGCACCCTACTGATCGATCTCTAGATGTTTGCCGAATTTGAGTGCAATCGGTCCAGCCGTTCTTGAAATCTGGAAGCGTCACCCTGCACGTGCGCACGTGCAAGATGGGTCCAAACTGACTTGCGCACGGCACCCTACTAATCGGTCTCTAGCGGTGTACCAAATTTGAACTCAATCGGCCCGGCCGTTCTCGAGATCTGGAAGCGTCACCCTGCACGTGCGCACGTGCAGTTGCACCCCAATCGTGGCACATGGAAATACATACTAAATGACTGCAACCTACTGATCGGTATCAAGCGTTATGCCAAATTTGAACACAATCGGTCCAGCCGTTCTCGAGATCTGGAAGCGTCACCCTGCACGTGCGCACGTGCAGTTGCACCCCTACCAAGACACATGGAAATGCATCGCCTGGAAAGTGTCTACCTCCATGCCAAGTTTTAGCGCAATCGGCCCAGTAATTACCGCGAGCTATTGCGCTTATTACAAAACAGGCACCTCTTGGCTTTGCACGTGGAACGTGCGTTAGGGGTCACCCATATGCATCGAGAGTAGCACACTATGTGAAAGAAGGGAAAAAGCTACCCCACACAAAAAAACCGCACGTGTATCAGCCCAGTGGTTGCCGAGATATAAGTCGTACAAAAACGTCCCCACGGCGGCCGGCCGCTATTTAGCAGTAAAATCGTGTCGCATCCTTCTATTAGAGGTATCCCCGTCACCTGTTCGTATACTGTCTGAGCAAAGGCCATACGTTACGGTCCAAACTCCATAGTGAGGCGGACATACGAATTTACGAGAGTTTAGCGACGAAATGATTCACTTAATTGTTAAGTAATGGGTACCATTAGGTAGACCATAAATTTTATCTAGCATCTCACCGTAGATGCAGTAAAAAGTGCTTTACTTTTCAATGTATGTAAAGACTTGCTCAGCTCAATCAGTTCACTCTGTATTGGCTCAAGCCGTATCATGCGAACGCAATACAAACTAGAGCACCGACAGCGCAGCGCTCCCCAACTCACTGCTCGCCCAGTCCACCCGGGCCGCCGCCACGACGGCCCCCCCCCCCGCAAGTAGGCATCCCGCACTGCACCGACAGCCGCGGGCGACCAGCTGACCGGCCAGCTGACCGGCCAGCAGCCGGCGGGCGGCAAGCCACGGATGGCCGACCCGCCGGCGCGGCGAGGGAGGGGAGGGACGCAGCTGAAAGACCCGACTACATATATATCAAAGAATGATACATTATATGTAATCATCGATGACGCGACATAAATCTGCTTTATTGGGTTTAGCGGTGTAGTCTGTGATGCCATCACAATGAAAATAGCCTAGTTTTGTAGAGCATCAAATTCTGATTCCATAACGACTCTCGCTAGTCCATTTTCAATTGTAAATAAGCCTTTTATTGCGATGCAAAGTCCCGAAATGGTGCCGACGGCGGCCGGTCCCCCGATGGTACCATACCATAGATGGTAAACAGGTTAGTTCACATTCCCGCCGCTATGCGGGCGGCGGCGGCGCCACCTGTCCTCGTGTCCGCCTGACACCGTAACGATATAGGTCTGAGCTCAAATCTCGGTAATGTCGTGCTTTTTTACTATATTTCTCAAAAACGGCACCACGTGCAATAAAGTTGTATATATCATTGGAAAGAGCATCAAAAGTTGTATAACCTATCAACTTTTCACTTAAATATATCTCAACTGTAAAAAGTTATTAAGCAGCAAAGACGCTCCCATTCACTTTCCATGTTAAAATTTTTCATTTTTAAACGAGCCTAAAAAGAACAAACGAATTTGCACAGCTTAAAGAAGCATAACAACATGTTCTATGGTCTTTTCTCAACAAGTCCTGAAAGTTTAAACAAAATCGTATCATATAATTTTGTACAATGAGCGAATGAAAAAGTCTCTGCAAAAACGCCCATTGACTTAACATGGGGAGCGAAAAAAGTTCAACTTTGACCTCGTGCAAAGACACGTTACGAAGTTCTGAGGGGTATACGGCGCACACTAGCGTGTACCCAAACGTGTTTGCCATAAAATGCTGGGATGAAAACCACCCCTTCCTTGGCTCGTTTTCCCGCTATTCGCGATTGCGCAAAAAGTGTCCCAAACCCCCATTGACTTACTATGGGAAAAATGGAATCGCACGTGCCACGTGCCACGAGGTTTTAAGCGAGTAGCGACCGGTGCCATCAGGTAGATCGCCTCCGGGAGCCCATACACTGAACTTTTTACGAAAATCGCAATGCACGTTTAGGCCCCGGTCAAGTTGCCCCAATTCGCGGCCAGACTTGCAAAACATAGCCCGGAGAAGGACCGCTCCGGTTGTTTTTCAATAGACCAGCATCTGCGATGCTGGGCTCCGCATCGCGGGACCGCAGGTTGTTTGAGCAAACACCTTTGTAAACGCAGCAAAAACGCCCGCCGCCAAACGAGAGGATGAGCCTTGCACGTGCAGACCGGAGTCGATGTGCTACGGACTGACGTGCACGGCACCCTATTCGCCGGTCTATAGCGGTGTGCCAAATTTGAGTGCAATCGACCCGGCCATTTTTGAGATCTGGAAGCGTCGCCCACACTGCACTGCACGTTCGCACGTGCAGCCTGGGTCCCAATTGACTTGTGCACGGCACTTTATTCGCTGGTTTCTAGCGATGTACCAAACTTAATCTGAATCGGCCCAGCCGTTTCCAAGATCTGGAAACGACCCCTACACGTGCGCACGTGCAGCTGCACCCCAACCGTGGCACATGAAAATACATACTTACTGACTTGTACACGGCACCCTACTAACCAGTCTCTAGCGGTATGCCAAATTTGAGCACAGTCGGCCCAGCCGTTCTTGAGATCTGGAAGCGTCAGCCTGCACGTGCGCACGTGCCAAATGGGTCCCATCTAAGTTGTGCACGGCACCCTACTCGCCGATCCCTAACGGTGTGCCAACTTTGATCACAATCGGCCCAGCCGTTCTCGAGATCTGGAAGCGTCACCCTGCCCGTGCGCACGTGCAGCTGCACCCCAACCGTGACACACGGAAATGTACGTGCGCACGTGCAACGTGGGTCCCAATCGACTTGTGCACGGCATCCCATTCGCCGGTTTCTAGCGATGTACCAAATTTGAGTTCAATCGGCCCAGTCAATTTCAAGATCTGGAAGCGACCCCTGGACGTGCGCACGTGCAGCTGCACCCCAACCGTGGCACATGAAAATACATACTAACTGACTTGTGCACGGCACCCTACTAACCAGTCTCTAGCGGTATGCCAAATTTGAGCACAGTCGGCCCAGCCGTTCTTGAGATCTGGAAGCGTCAGCCTGCACGTGCGCACGTGCAAACTGGGACCCATCTGATTTGTGCACTGCACCCTACTCGCCGATCCCTGGCGGTTTGCCAACTTTGGTCACAATCGGCCCGGCCGTTCTCGAGATCTGGAAGCGTCACCCTACACGTGTGCACGTGCAATAGCACCCCAACCGTGACACATGGAAATGCATTGCGCTGCGGGTGCCTACATCCAGGCCAAGGATCATGCCCAAGGATGCGGAGCCCAACTGACTTGTGCAGGGCACCCTACTAAACGGTCTCTAGCAGTGTATTAAATCTGAGCACAATCGGCACCTCCATTCTCGAGATCTGGAAGCGTGACCCTGCTCGTGCGCACGTGCAGCAGCACCCCGACCGCAGCACACGGAAACGCATCGCCCGGTATGTGCCTACATCCCTGCCAAGTTTCAGCAGAATCAACCCAGCAATTACCGTGTTATTGTCATTACAACAAAAGTGACACCTCTCCGTTTTACACGGGTCACGTGCAGTAGGGGTCACCCGCAAGCATCGTGCGTAGTAAAATACTTGTAAGAAGGGTATACGCTACCCCACACAAAAACCGCAAGTGTATCGGTCCCCTGGTTGCGGAGATAGAAGTCGTACAAAAGCGTCCCCACGACGGCCGGCCGCTAATATTTAGCATTTAATCGCATCCTTCAATGGGAGGTATCCCCGTCACCTGTTCGTATACTCTCTGAGCCAAGGCCATATATAGGTCTGAGCTCAAATCTCGGTAATGTCGTGCTTTTTTACTAAATTTCTCAAAAACGGCACAACGTGCAAGAACGATCTATACATCATTGGAAAGAGCATTAAAAGTCGTATAATCTATAAACTTTTCACTTAAATATATGTTCAACGTACAAAGTTATTAAGCACCAAAGACGCTCCCATTGACTTTCCATGTTAAAAATTTTCAATTTTAAACGAGCTTAAAAAGAACAAACGAATTCTGACAGCTTAACGAAGCATAACAACATGTTCTATGGTCGTTTCTCAACAAGTCCTGAAAGTTTAAACAAAATCGTATCATATAATTTTGTACAATGAACAAATGAAAATGTCTCTGCAAAAACGCCCATTGACTTAACATGGGGAGCGAAAAAAGTTCAACTTCAAACTCGTGCATCTCAAGTTAACGAATTCTGACGGGTATACGGCGCACACGGGCGTGTACCTGAACGTGTCGGTCATAAAATGGTGGGCAGCAAGCCATACCTTGTTCCGCGATTTTTTCCGCTATTCCCGATCGCGCAAAAAGTGTCCAAAATCCCGTTGACTTAACATGGGGAAAATGGAATCGCACGTGCCACGTGCCACGAGGTTTTAAGCGAGTAGCGACCGGTGCCATCAGGTAGATCGCCTGCGGGAGCCCATACCCTGAACTTTTTACGTAGATTGAGCGATTCGTCTAGGCTGCGACCAAGTTGTACTGATTCGCGGCCAGACTTGCAAAACATAGCCCGGAGAAGGACCGCTCCGGTTGTTTTTCAATAGAAAAACACAATTCTAACGAATAGTGTTTGTCTTTTCAAACAACCTGCGGTTAGGACCGCAGGTTGTTTGAGCAAGCACCTTTGTAAACGCAGCAAAACGCCCGCCGCCAAACGAGAGGATGAGCCTTGCACGTGCAGACCGGAGTCGGTGTGCTACGGACTGACGTGCACTGCACCCTATTCGCTGGTCTATAGCGGTGTGCCAAATTTGAGTGCAATCAGCCCGGCCATATTTGAGCTCTGGAAGCGTCATCCTGCACGTGCGCACGTGCAAGCTGGGTCCCAATTGAGTTGTGCACGGCACCCTATTCACCGGTCTCTAGCGGTGTACCAAATTTGAGCTAAATCAGCCCAGCCGTTTTCAAGATCTGGAAGCGACCCCTACACCTGTGCACGTGCAGTTGCAACCCAACCGTGACACATGAAAAACATACTAACTGACTTGTGCCCGGTGCCTTACTGATTGGTCTCTAGAAATGTGCCGGATTTCAGTGCAACCGGCTGAGACGTTCCTGAGATCTGAAAGCATTACCCTGCACGTGCGCACGTGCAAACTGGGGTCCAGCTGACCTGCCCAAGGCACCCTACTAAGCGGTCTCTAGCGGTGTGCCAAATCTAAGCATAATCGGCCCGGCCGTTCTCGAGATCTGGAAGCGTCACCCTGCACGTGCGCACGTGCAAAATGGGTCCCATCTGACTTGTGCACGACACCCTACTCGCCGATCCCTAACGGTGTGCCAAATTTGATCACAATCGGCCCAATCGTTCTCGAGATATGGAAGCGTCACCCTGCCCGTGCACACGTGCAGCGGCACCCCAACCGTGACACATGGAAATACATTGTCCGGCGGGTGCCTGAATCCATGCCAAGTATCAGCGCAATCGGCAAACTAACTACAGAATTATTAGACTTGTTACCAAACTGACGCCATGCACGTGTCACGTGCATTAGGGGTCACCCATACGCATCGAGAATAGCACACTACGTGTAAGAAAGGAAGAGGCTATCCCACACAAAAGACCGCGATTGAATCGGTCAAGCAGATGTAGAGATATAAGCTTTGCAAAGGCGCCCTCACGGCGGCCGACTGCCAATATTTAGCAATAATCAATGTCGCATCCGCACACGGGAGGTATCCCCGTCACCTGTTCGTATACTCTAATGTGGTTGGGTTCAATTTTACCCGCTAGATGGCAGAAGTGTCAAACGCCTGAATGTATGCTGTGCCGCAATGCCGGCTCTATTGTATATAACCGCCTAAATGAATGGCCGAGTAATGATGGATCCGGGAAAACCACTATCTCTTTAGAACTGATGACTCGCACGAAACTGAAGCTTTTGAGGACGATTACCGAGTGTGGTAAATGCGTCTGGCATTTTAGCCAAACATTCCGTTTTACTCGCTAGATGACGCATAAGTGTCAAACGCCTGAAAGCATGTTGTGCCGCAGTGCCACCTCTTCCGTATGTTGCCGCATGAGTGAAGATTTAAACGCAATTTTGCGCTGCCGTTGTCGCCGGTGTGCCTACATAGAGGTCCAACCATGCCGCTGAAATTGATCTATCATACAAAGCTTTATAACAATGCACGTAGTAATTTTCTTAACAAACGCAAAAAAAACAAATAGGTGTCGCTAAAAACGCCCCCGCCCCACTCGGGCGGTGGTTAATGTGTTTTAGTAGCAAACTCACCGATTGTTTCCTGGTCTAGTCTTCTACGGCAATCACAAACACATTTCGATCCGCAGCCAACCATGCAAAACATAGCCCGGTGAAGGACTGCTCCCGTTGTTTTTCAATAGAAAAACACAATTCTAACGAATAGTGTTTGTCTAATGAAGAAACAGCCTGCGGTTACCCGCCGCCAAACGAGAGGATGAGCCTGGCACGTGCAGACCGGAGTGGGTGTGCTACGAACTGACGAACATGACACTCTACTAACCACTCTAGCGGTGTGCAAAGTTTGAGTGCGATCGGCCAAGCCGTTTTCGAGATCTTGAAGCGGCACCCTTCACGTGCGCACGTGCAAGCTGGGTCCCAAATGTGTTGTGCACGACACCCTAGTTGCCGGTCTCTAGCGGTGTACCGAATTTGAGCTAAATCGGCCCAGTCAATTTCAAGACATGGAAGCGACCCCTGCACGTGCGCACGTGCAGTTGCAATCCAACCGTGACACATGAATATACATACTAGCTGACTTGTGCACGGCACCCTACTAACCAATCTCTAGCGGTATGCCAAATTTGAGTACAGTCGGCCCAGCCGTTCCTGAGATCTGGAAGCGTCACCCTGCACGTGCGCACGTGCAACCTTGGGCCCATCTGACTTGCGCACGGCACCCTACTGCGCGGTCTCTAGCGGTGTGTCAAATCTGAGCACAATCGGCCCGGCCGTTCTCGAGATCTGGAAGCGTCACCCTGCACGTGCGCACGTGCAGTTGCACCCCAACCGTAGCACATGGAAACGCATGGTTCGGTGTGTGCCTACAACCTTGTCAAGTTTCAGCGCCATCAGCCCAGCACTTACCGTGACATTGTCATTACAACAAAAGTGACACCTCTCCGTTTTACACGTGTCACGTGCAGTAGGGGTCACCCGCATGCATCGTCCATAGTAAAATACTTGTAAGAAGGGTATAAGCTACCCCACACAAAAAAACCGCAAGTGTATCGGTCCAGTGGTTGCGGAGATATAAGTCGTACAAAAACGTGCCCACGGCGGCCGGCCGCTAATATTTAGCATTAAATCGCATCCTTCAATGGGAGGTATCCCCGTCACCTGTTCGTATGCTGTCTGAGCCAAGACCATATATAGGTGTGAGCTCAAATCTCGGTAATGTCGTGCTTTTTTACTAAATTTCTCAAAAACGGCACAACGTGCAATAACGCTCTATATATCATTGGAAAGAGCATCAAAAGTTGTATATCCTATCAACTTTTCACTTAAATATATCTTCAACGTACAAAGTTATTAAGCACCAAAGACGCTACCATTGACTTTCAATGTTAAAAATTTTCACTTTTAAACGAGCTTAAAAAGAACAAACGAATTCTGACAGTTTAACGAAGCATAACAACATGTTCTATGGTCGTTTCTCAACAGGTCCTGAAAGTTTAAACAAAATCGTATCATATAATTTTGTGCAATGTGCGAATGAAAATGTCTCTGCAAAAACGCCCATTGACTTAACATGGGGAGCGAAAAAAGTTCAACTTCAAAGTCGTACTACAAAAAATATCGACTTCTTACGGGTAGACGGCGCATATGGGCGTGTACCTGAACGTGTCGGTCATAAAAAGGTGTGCAGCAAACCATACCTTGATCCGCCATTTTTTCCGCTATTCGCGATCGCGCAAAAAGTGTCCAAAACCCCGTTGACTTAACATGGGGAAAATGGAATCGCACGTGCCACGTGCCACGAGGTTTTAAGCGAGTAGCGACCGGTGCCATCAGGTAGATCGCCTGCGGGAACCCATACCCTGAACTTTTTACGAAAATCGCAATGCACGTTTAGGCCCCGGTCAAGATGTCTCGATTCGCTGCCAGACTTGCAAAACATAGCCCGGAGAAGGACCGCTCCGGTTGTTTTTCAATAGAAAAACACAATTCTAACGAATAGTGTTTGTCTTTTCAAACAACCTGCGGTTACCAGCATCTGCGATGCTGGGCTCCGCATCGCGGGACCGCAGGTTGTTTGAGCAAGCACCTTTGAAAACGCAGCAAAAACGCCCGCCGCCAAACGAGGGGATGAGCCTTGCACGTGCACACGGGAGTCGGTGTGCTACAAACACTGCCGCAAAAAAACGCACGCCGTCCGTTAAACTAAACACTGACGCATTAAGACAAATATGGCGCCTTGCGGCAAGTGTGGTGAATTCATATCTGCCGTTTAAGCAGCCATCCCTCAATCAAAGCGCATCCTAATCGTCCCATGTTCGATAAAGTTAGGCACATTCTGTGATTTGCGGCAAAAATGGCGCTTTGAGACAAACGTGGCGCACTGCAACAAACGTGGCGCATTCGTTCCTGTCGCTTAACAATTTTATCCACCCACTAAAATCTAGCCCAATTGGACTTAAACTGACAAAGTTATGTTTATTTCAATATTTCACTATAAAATATCTCCGCAACGGAGGTGCACAAATTTGCACGTGTGCCACGTGACCGCCGGTGGTGTAAGCAGGACTTGTCCGCTCACTGATTGCACCATTTCAGTGTTCCTGGCTTGTGCTGTTTTCGTGCTATAAGGCCACAAATCGGCAAACACACGATAATCTGGGAGGTACGGGACTCAAACACGTGGCCACGTGGCACGTGCCGGACCTCTGATAGCTTCACCGTTCACGCCACGTGATGACCCATCGACGTGGCCATCAGCATGTAAAAGATGACCCCGGCCGGTGTCACCGTCTCCGAACAGTGGACGGCTAAACTCGAAAAACGGGAAAATTTAGGGAAATTTCACCTTTCGAATATATAACTTCCCCAGAATTTTAAATTTTTCATTTTACAAAAAATCCGAGATAGCAGTTTTTTAGACGTCTTCATTCTGTGCCTAAACCCGTTTTCAGATCGACCCTATCATAAAAACTGACGGCCTGACGGCTATTTCCCCCACTCCTTGCATTTCACAATGCTAGTATATTTAAGCACCAAAATTGACCCCCTGCCACGGCACGTGCAATAGCACGTGCGACACGTGACCACTAGTGCGACAAGCTGGACTCATCTGCTCACCGGCTGCACTGATTTGGTGTCGCTAGTTGAAGTCGTTTCCACGCCAGAGGACCCCGAGTAGGCCAATGTCGGATTTTCCCGGAGGTTACCCCATCAAACACGTTTGCACGTGGCACGTGCTTTTCAATCGCCCCATATCTGACCCATACCATGTGGTAGCCGACACCCTGGGGCACAACATATTGGAACATTTTCAAAATCTAACGTGGAAATTTTTGACAAAATCGATTTGAAAATAATTTTTCGAAATCGCCATAGGCTCAACATGGGGTAACTGTTTGTGACGATTACCCGAAATTTTGTCAATTATATTTTAAGTAGTTACCACCGTCAGTTGGGGTGCCAGCCCGAGATCCGACCCTAAAAATATCAGCAAATATAATTGACGAAATTTTTCGCAAATCGCATTTTATTTTTTTCCCATGTTAACCCTATGGGAAAATGCACGTGCCGATTACCCCAAAACGGGCCATTATATTTCATAACGAAGCATAACAACATGTTCTATGGTCGTTTCTCAACAGGTCCTGAAAGTTTAAACAAAATCGTATCATATAATTTTGTGCAATGAACGAA
This sequence comes from Amphibalanus amphitrite, assembly GCF_019059575.1. Classification (NCBI taxonomy): domain Eukaryota; kingdom Metazoa; phylum Arthropoda; class Thecostraca; order Balanomorpha; family Balanidae; genus Amphibalanus; species Amphibalanus amphitrite. The sequence continues at coordinate 116,492 of NW_024882937.1, forward strand.
TGAAAATGTCTCTGCAAAAACGTCCATTGACTTAGCATGGGGAGCAAAAAAAGTTCAACTTCAAACTCGTGCAACTCAAGTTAACGAATTCTGACGGGTATACGGCGCCCACGGGCGTGTACCTGAACGTGTCGGTCATAAAATGGGGTGCAGCAAACCCTACCTTGATCGGCGATTTTTTCCGCTATTCGCGATCGCGCAAAAAGTGTCCAAAACCCCGTTGACTTAACATGGGGAAAATGGAATCGCACGTGCCACGCGCAAAAGAATTCTGAGCGAGTAGCGACCGGTGCCATCAGGTAGATCGCCTGCGGGAGCTCATACCCTGAACTTTTTACGAAGATTGAGCGATTCGTTTAGGCCCCAATCAAGTTGTACTGATTCGCTGCCAACCATGCAAAACATAGCCCGGAGAAGGACCGCTCCGGTTGTTTTTCAATAGAAAAACACAATTCTAACGAATAGTGTTTGTCAATGAAGAAACAACCTGCGGTTATGCGATGCTGGGCTCCGCATCGCGGGACCGCAGGTTGTTTGAGCAAGCACCTTTGTAAACGCAGCAAAAACGCCCTCCGCCAAACGGGAGGATGAGCCTTGCACGTGCAGACCGGAGTCGGTGTGCTATCTTGAAGCGACCCCTACACGTGCGCACGTGCAGCTGCACCCCAACCGTGGCACATGAAAATACATAGGCCCGGGCAGCGCTTATCGAACAGCACTGCGGATCCGAAGGTTGGGACTTTAATTGTGAAAACCGCTTTAATTGTGAAAAACGCGCTTTGAGACAAACGTGGCGCACTGCAACAAACGTGGCGCATTCGTTCCTGTCGCTTAACAATTTTATCCACCCACCAAAGTCTAGCTCAATTGGACTTAAACTGACAAAGTTATGTTCATTTGAATATTTCACTATAAAATATCTCCGCAACGGAGGTGCCCAAATTTGCACGTGTGCCACGTGACCGCCGGTGGTGTAAGCAGGACTTGTCCCCTCACTGATTGCACCATTTCAGTGTTTCTGGCTTGCGCTGTTTTCGTGCTATAAGGCCACAAATCGGCAAACACACGATAATCTGGGAGGTACGCGACTCAAACACGTGGCCACGTGGCACGTGCCGGACCTTTGATAGCTTCACCGTTCACGCCACGTGATGACCCATCGACGTGGCCATCAGCATGTAAAAGATGACCCCGGCCGGTGTCACCGTCTCTGAACAGTGGACGGCTAAACTCGAAAAACGGGAAAATTTAGGGAAATTTCACCTTTCAAATATATAATTTCCCCAGAATTTTAAATTTTTCATTTAAAAAAAAATCCGAGATAGCAGTTTTTTAGCCCCCTTCATTCTGTGCCTAAACCCGTTTTCAGATCGACCCTATCATAAAAACTGACGGCCTGACGGCTCTTTCCCCCACTCCTTGCATTTCACAATGCTAGTATATTTAAGCACAAAAATTGACCCCGTGCCACGGCACGTGCAATAGCACGTGCGCCACGCGACCAGTGGTGCAACAAGCTGGACTCATCTGCTCATCGGCTGTACTGATTTGGTGTCGCTAGGTGGAGTGGTTTCCACGCCATAGGACCCCGAGTAGGCCAATGTCGGATTTTCCCGGAGGTTACCCCATCAAACACGTTTGCACGTGGCACGTGCTTTTCAATCGCCCCATATCTGACCCATACCATGTGGTAGCCGACACCCCGGGGCACAACATATTGGAACATTTTCAAAATCTAACGTGGAAATTTTTGACCAAATCGATTTGAAAATAATTTTTCGAAATCGCCATAGGCTCAACATGGGGTAACTGTTTGTGACGATTACCCGAAATTTTGTCAATTATATTTTAAGTAATCACCACCGTCAGTTGGGGTGCTAGCCCGAGATCCGACCCTAAAAATATCAGCAAATATGATTGACGAAATTTTTCGCAAATCGAATTTCTAATTTTACCCCATGTTAACCCTATGGGAAAATGCACGTGCCGATTACCCCAAAACAACGAATTCTGACATCTTAACGAAGCATAACAACATGTTCTATGGTCGTTTCTCAACAGGTCCTGAAAGTTTAAACAAAATCGTATCATATAATTTTGTGCAATGAACGAATGAAAATGTCTCTGCAAAAACGTCCATAGACTTAACATGGGGAGCGAAAAAAGTTCAACTTCAAACTCGTGCAACTCAAGTTAACGAATTCTGACGGGTATACGGCGCACACGGGCGTGTACCTGAACGTGTCGGTCATGAAATGGTGTGCAGCAAACCATACCTTGATCGGCGATTTTTTCCGCTATTTGCGATCGCGCAAAAAGTGTCCAAAACCCCATTGACTTAACATGGGCGAAAATTGAAACGCACGTGCCACGTGCCACGAGGTTTTAAGCGAGTAGCGACCGGTGCCATCAGGTAGATCGCCTGCGGGAGCCCATACCCTGAAATTTTTACGAAAATCGAGCCACAAGTTTAGGCCCCAATCAAGTTGCCCCAATTCGCGGCCAGCCATGCTAAACATAGCCCGGAGAAGGACCGCTCCGGTTGTTTTTCAATAGAAAAACACAATTCTAACGAATAGTGTTTGTCAATGAAGAAACAACCTGCGGTTACCAGCATCTGCGATGCTGGGCTCCGCATCGCGGGACCGCAGGTTGTTTGAGCAAGCACCTTTGAAAACGCAGCAAAAACGCCCGCCGCCAAACGAGGGGATGAGCCTTGCACGTGCACACGGGAGTCGGTGTGCTACAAACACTGCCGCAAAAAAACGCACGCCGTCCGTTAAACTAAACACTGACGCATTAAGACAAATATGGCGCCTTGCGGCAAGTGTGGTGAATTCATATCTGCCGTTTAAGCAGCCATCCCTCAATCAAAGCGCATCCTAATCGTCCCATGTTCGATAAAGTTAGGCACATTCTGTGATTTGCGGCAAAAATGGCGCTTTGAGACAAACGTGGCGCACTGCAACAAACGTGGCGCATTCGTTCCTGTCGCTTAACAATTTTATCCACCCACTAAAATCTAGCCCAATTGGACTTAAACTGACAAAGTTATGTTTATTTCAATATTTCACTATAAAATATCTCCGCAACGGAGGTGCACAAATTTGCACGTGTGCCACGTGACCGCCGGTGGTGTAAGCAGGACTTGTCCGCTCACTGATTGCACCATTTCAGTGTTCCTGGCTTGTGCTGTTTTCGTGCTATAAGGCCACAAATCGGCAAACACACGATAATCTGGGAGGTACGGGACTCAAACACGTGGCCACGTGGCACGTGCCGGACCTCTGATAGCTTCACCGTTCACGCCACGTGATGACCCATCGACGTGGCCATCAGCATGTAAAAGATGACCCCGGCCGGTGTCACCGTCTCCGAACAGTGGACGGCTAAACTCGAAAAACGGGAAAATTTAGGGAAATTTCACCTTTCGAATATATAACTTCCCCAGAATTTTAAATTTTTCATTTTACAAAAAATCCGAGATAGCAGTTTTTTAGACGTCTTCATTCTGTGCCTAAACCCGTTTTCAGATCGACCCTATCATAAAAACTGACGGCCTGACGGCTATTTCCCCCACTCCTTGCATTTCACAATGCTAGTATATTTAAGCACCAAAATTGACCCCCTGCCACGGCACGTGCAATAGCACGTGCGACACGTGACCACTAGTGCGACAAGCTGGACTCATCTGCTCACCGGCTGCACTGATTTGGTGTCGCTAGTTGAAGTCGTTTCCACGCCAGAGGACCCCGAGTAGGCCAATGTCGGATTTTCCCGGAGGTTACCCCATCAAACACGTTTGCACGTGGCACGTGCTTTTCAATCGCCCCATATCTGACCCATACCATGTGGTAGCCGACACCCTGGGGCACAACATATTGGAACATTTTCAAAATCTAACGTGGAAATTTTTGACAAAATCGATTTGAAAATAATTTTTCGAAATCGCCATAGGCTCAACATGGGGTAACTGTTTGTGACGATTACCCGAAATTTTGTCAATTATATTTTAAGTAGTTACCACCGTCAGTTGGGGTGCCAGCCCGAGATCCGACCCTAAAAATATCAGCAAATATAATTGACGAAATTTTTCGCAAATCGCATTTTATTTTTTTCCCATGTTAACCCTATGGGAAAATGCACGTGCCGATTACCCCAAAACGGGCCATTATATTTCATAACGAAGCATAACAACATGTTCTATGGTCGTTTCTCAACAGGTCCTGAAAGTTTAAACAAAATCGTATCATATAATTTTGTGCAATGAACGAATGAAAATGTCTCTGCAAAAACGTCCATTGACTTAGCATGGGGAGCAAAAAAAGTTCAACTTCAAACTCGTGCAACTCAAGTTAACGAATTCTGACGGGTATACGGCGCCCACGGGCGTGTACCTGAACGTGTCGGTCATAAAATGGGGTGCAGCAAACCCTACCTTGATCGGCGATTTTTTCCGCTATTCGCGATCGCGCAAAAAGTGTCCAAAACCCCGTTGACTTAACATGGGGAAAATGGAATCGCACGTGCCACGCGCAAAAGAATTCTGAGCGAGTAGCGACCGGTGCCATCAGGTAGATCGCCTGCGGGAGCTCATACCCTGAACTTTTTACGAAGATTGAGCGATTCGTTTAGGCCCCAATCAAGTTGTACTGATTCGCTGCCAACCATGCAAAACATAGCCCGGAGAAGGACCGCTCCGGTTGTTTTTCAATAGAAAAACACAATTCTAACGAATAGTGTTTGTCAATGAAGAAACAACCTGCGGTTATGCGATGCTGGGCTCCGCATCGCGGGACCGCAGGTTGTTTGAGCAAGCACCTTTGTAAACGCAGCAAAAACGCCCTCCGCCAAACGGGAGGATGAGCCTTGCACGTGCAGACCGGAGTCGGTGTGCTATCTTGAAGCGACCCCTACACGTGCGCACGTGCAGCTGCACCCCAACCGTGGCACATGAAAATACATAGGCCCGGGCAGCGCTTATCGAACAGCACTGCGGATCCGAAGGTTGGGACTTTAATTGTGAAAACCGCTTTAATTGTGAAAAACGCGCTTTGAGACAAACGTGGCGCACTGCAACAAACGTGGCGCATTCGTTCCTGTCGCTTAACAATTTTATCCACCCACCAAAGTCTAGCTCAATTGGACTTAAACTGACAAAGTTATGTTCATTTGAATATTTCACTATAAAATATCTCCGCAACGGAGGTGCCCAAATTTGCACGTGTGCCACGTGACCGCCGGTGGTGTAAGCAGGACTTGTCCCCTCACTGATTGCACCATTTCAGTGTTTCTGGCTTGCGCTGTTTTCGTGCTATAAGGCCACAAATCGGCAAACACACGATAATCTGGGAGGTACGCGACTCAAACACGTGGCCACGTGGCACGTGCCGGACCTTTGATAGCTTCACCGTTCACGCCACGTGATGACCCATCGACGTGGCCATCAGCATGTAAAAGATGACCCCGGCCGGTGTCACCGTCTCTGAACAGTGGACGGCTAAACTCGAAAAACGGGAAAATTTAGGGAAATTTCACCTTTCAAATATATAATTTCCCCAGAATTTTAAATTTTTCATTTAAAAAAAAAAATCCGAGATAGCAGTTTTTTAGCCCCCTTCATTCTGTGCCTAAACCCGTTTTCAGATCGACCCTATCATAAAAACTGACGGCCTGACGGCTCTTTCCCCCACTCCTTGCATTTCACAATGCTAGTATATTTAAGCACAAAAATTGACCCCGTGCCACGGCACGTGCAATAGCACGTGCGCCACGCGACCAGTGGTGCAACAAGCTGGACTCATCTGCTCATCGGCTGTACTGATTTGGTGTCGCTAGGTGGAGTGGTTTCCACGCCATAGGACCCCGAGTAGGCCAATGTCGGATTTTCCCGGAGGTTACCCCATCAAACACGTTTGCACGTGGCACGTGCTTTTCAATCGCCCCATATCTGACCCATACCATGTGGTAGCCGACACCCCGGGGCACAACATATTGGAACATTTTCAAAATCTAACGTGGAAATTTTTGACCAAATCGATTTGAAAATAATTTTTCGAAATCGCCATAGGCTCAACATGGGGTAACTGTTTGTGACGATTACCCGAAATTTTGTCAATTATATTTTAAGTAATCACCACCGTCAGTTGGGGTGCTAGCCCGAGATCCGACCCTAAAAATATCAGCAAATATGATTGACGAAATTTTTCGCAAATCGAATTTCTAATTTTACCCCATGTTAACCCTATGGGAAAATGCACGTGCCGATTACCCCAAAACAACGAATTCTGACATCTTAACGAAGCATAACAACATGTTCTATGGTCGTTTCTCAACAGGTCCTGAAAGTTTAAACAAAATCGTATCATATAATTTTGTGCAATGAACGAATGAAAATGTCTCTGCAAAAACGTCCATAGACTTAACATGGGGAGCGAAAAAAGTTCAACTTCAAACTCGTGCAACTCAAGTTAACGAATTCTGACGGGTATACGGCGCACACGGGCGTGTACCTGAACGTGTCGGTCATGAAATGGTGTGCAGCAAACCATACCTTGATCGGCGATTTTTTCCGCTATTTGCGATCGCGCAAAAAGTGTCCAAAACCCCATTGACTTAACATGGGCGAAAATTGAAACGCACGTGCCACGTGCCACGAGGTTTTAAGCGAGTAGCGACCGGTGCCATCAGGTAGATCGCCTGCGGGAGCCCATACCCTGAAATTTTTACGAAAATCGAGCCACAAGTTTAGGCCCCAATCAAGTTGCCCCAATTCGCGGCCAGCCATGCTAAACATAGCCCGGAGAAGGACCGCTCCGGTTGTTTTTCAATAGAAAAACACAATTCTAACGAATAGTGTTTGTCAATGAAGAAACAACCTGCGGTTACCAGCATCTGCGATGCTGGGCTCCGCATCGCGGGACCGCAGGTTGTTTGAGCAAGCACCTTTGTAAACGCAGCAAAAACGCCCGCCGCCAAACGAGAGGATGAGCCTTGCACGTGCAGACCGGAGTCGGTGTGTTACAAACTGACGTGCACGGCACCCTACTCGCTGATCTATAGCGGTGTGCCAAATTTGAGTGTAATCGGCTCGGCCATTTTCGAGATCTGGAAGCGTCACCCTGCACGTGCGCACGTGCAAGCTGTGTCCAATTGCATTGTGCATGGGACCCTATTCGCCGGTCCCTAGCGGTGTACCAAATTCGAGCTCAATCGGCCCAGCCGTTTTCAAGATCTTGAAACGACCCCTCCACGTGCGCACGTGCAGTTGCATCTCAACCGTGACACATGGAAATACATACTAACTGACTTGTGCACGGCACCCTACTGATCGATCTCTAGATGTTTGCCGAATTTGAGTGCAATCGGTCCAGCCGTTCTTGAGATCTGGAAGCGTCACCCTGCACGTGCGCACGTGCAAGATGGGTCCAAACTGACTTGCGCACGGCACCCTACTAATCGGTCTCTAGCGGTGTACCAAATTTGAACTCAATCGGCCCGGCCGTTCTCGAGATCTGGAAGCGTCACCCTGCACGTGCGCACGTGCAGTTGCACCCCAATCGTGGCACATGGAAATACATACTAAATGACTGCAACCTACTGATCGGTATCAAGCGTTATGCCAAATTTGAACACAATCGGTCCAGCCGTTCTCGAGATCTGGAAGCGTCACCCTGCACGTGCGCACGTGCAGTTGCACCCCTACCAAGACACATGGAAATGCATCGCCTGGAAAGTGTCTACCTCCATGCCAAGTTTTAGCGCAATCGGCCCAGTAATTACCGCGAGCTATTGCGCTTATTACAAAACAGGCACCTCTTGGCTTTGCACGTGGAACGTGCGTTAGGGGTCACCCATATGCATCGAGAGTAGCACACTATGTGAAAGAAGGGAAAAAGCTACCCCACACAAAAAAACCGCACGTGTATCAGCCCAGTGGTTGCCGAGATATAAGTCGTACAAAAACGTCCCCACGGCGGCCGGCCGCTATTTAGCAGTAAAATCGTGTCGCATCCTTCTATTAGAGGTATCCCCGTCACCTGTTCGTATACTGTCTGAGCAAAGGCCATACGTTACGGTCCAAACTCCATAGTGAGGCGGACATACGAATTTACGAGAGTTTAGCGACGAAATGATTCACTTAATTGTTAAGTAATGGGTACCATTAGGTAGACCATAAATTTTATCTAGCATCTCACCGTAGATGCAGTAAAAAGTGCTTTACTTTTCAATGTATGTAAAGACTTGCTCAGCTCAATCACTTCACTCTGTATTGGCTCAAGCCGTATCATGCGAACGCAATACAAACTAGAGCACCGACAGCGCAGCGCTCCCCAACTCACTGCTCGCCCAGTCCACCCGGGCCGCCGCCACGACGGCCCCCCCCCCCCCCCCGCAAGTAGGCATCCCGCACTGCACCGACAGCCGCGGGCGACCAGCTGACCGGCCAGCTGACCGGCCAGCAGCCGGCGGGCGGCAAGCCACGGATGGCCGACCCGCCGGCGCGGCGAGGGAGGGGAGGGACGCAGCTGAAAGACCCGACTACATATATATCAAAGAATGATACATTATATGTAATCATCGATGACGCGACATAAATCTGCTTTATTGGGTTTAGCGGTGTAGTCTGTGATGCCATCACAATGAAAATAGCCTAGTTTTGTAGAGCATCAAATTCTGATTCCATAACGACTCTCGCTAGTCCATTTTCAATTGTAAATAAGCCTTTTATTGCGATGCAAAGTCCCGAAATGGTGCCGACGGCGGCCGGTCCCCCGATGGTACCATACCATAGATGTAAACAGGTTAGTTCACATTCCCGCCGCTATGCGGGCGGCGGCGGCGCCACCTGTCCTCGTGTCCGCCTGACACCGTAACGATATAGGTCTGAGCTCAAATCTCGGTAATGTCGTGCTTTTTTACTATATTTCTCAAAAACGGCACCACGTGCAATAAAGTTGTATATATCATTGGAAAGAGCATCAAAAGTTGTATAACCTATCAACTTTTCACATAAATATATCTCAACTGTAAAAAGTTATTAAGCAGCAAAGACGCTCCCATTCACTTTCCATGTTAAAATTTTTCATTTTTGAACGAGCCTAAAAAGAACAAACGAATTTGCACAGCTTAAAGAAGCATAATCACATGTTCTATGGTCTTTTCTCAACAAGTCCTGAAAGTTTAAACAAAATCGTATCATATAATTTTGTACAATGAGCGAATGAAAAAGTCTCTGCAAAAACGCCCATTGACTTAACATGGGGAGCGAAAAAAGTTCAAATTTGACCTCGTGCAAAGACACGTTACGAAGTTCTGAGGGGTATACGGCGCACACTAGCGTGTACCCAAACGTGTTTGCCATAAAATGCTGGGAAGAAAACCACCTCTTCCTTGGCTCGTTTTCCCGCTATTCGCGATTGCGCAAAAAGTGTCCCAAACCCCCATTGACTTACTATGGGGAAAATGGAATCGCACGTGCCACGTGCCACGAGGTTTTAAGCGAGTAGCGACCGGTGCCAACAGGTAGATCGCCTGCGGGAGCCCATACACTGAAATTTTTAAGAAAATCGAGCCACAAGTTTAGGCCTGACCCAAGTTGCCCCAATTCGCGGCCAGACATGCAAAACATAGCCCGGAGAAGGACCGCTCCGGTTGTTTTTCAATAGAAAAACACAATTCTAACGAATAGTGTTTGTCTTTTCAAACAACCTGCGGTTACCGGCATCTGCGATGCCGGGCTCCGCATCGCGGGACCGCAGGTTGTTTGAGCAAGCACCTTTGTAAACGCAGCAAAAACGCCCGCCACCAAACGAGAGGATGAGCCTTGCACGTGCAGACCGCAGTCGGTGTGCTACGGACTGACGTGCACGGCACCCTATTCGTCGGTCTATAGCGGTGTGCCAAATTTGAGTGCAATCGACCCGGCCGTTTTCGAGATCTGGAAGCGACACCCTGCACGTGCGCACGTGCAGCCTAGGCCCCAATTGACTTGTGCACGGCACTCTATTCGCCGGTTTCTAGCGGTGTACCAAATTGGAGCTCAATCAGCCCCGTCAATTTCAAGATCTGGAAGCGACCCCTACACGTGCGCTGGTGCAACTGCACCCCAACCGTGGCACATGAAAATACATACTAACTGACTTGTGCACGGCACCCTACTAACCAGTCTCTAGCGGTATGCCAAATTTCAGCAGAGTCGGCCCAGCCGTTCTTGAGATCTGGAAGCGTCAGCCTGCACGTGCGCACGTGCATAGCGGGTCCCATCTGACTTGTGCACGGCACCCTACTTACCAGCCTCTAGCGGTGTGCCAAGTTTGATCACAATCGGCCCAGCCGTTCCCGACATCTGGAAGCGTCACCCTGCCCGTGCGCACGTGCAGTTGCACCCCTACCAAGACACGTGGAAATGCATCGCCTGGAATGTGTCTACCTCCATGCCAAGTTTTAGCGCAATCGGCCCAGTAATTACCGCGAGCTATTGCACTTATTACAAAACAGGCACCTCTTGGCTTTGCACGTGGAACGTGCGTTAGGGGTCACCCATATGCATCGAGAGTAGCACACTATGTGAAAGAAGGAAAAAAGCTACCCAACACAAAAAACCGCACGTGTATCAGCCCAGTGGTTGCCGAGATATAAGTCGTACAAAAACGTCCCCACGGCGGCCGGCCGCTATTTAGCAGTAAAATCGTGTCGCATCCTTCTATGGGAGGTATCCCCGTCACCTGTTCGTATACTGTCTGAGCAAAGACCATACGTTACGGTCCAAACTCCATAGTGAGGCGGACATACGAATTTACGAGAGTTTAGCGACGAAATGATTCACTTAATTGTTAAGTAATGGATACCATTAGGTAGACCATAAATTTTATCTAGCATCTCACCGTAGATGCAGTAAAAAGTGCTTTACTTTTCAATGTATATAAAGACTTGCTCAGCTCAATCAGTTCACTCTGTATTGGCTCAAGCCGTATCATGCGAACGCAATGCAAACTAGAGCACCGACAGCGCAGCGCTCCCCAACTCACTGCTCGCCCAGTCCACCCGGGCCGCCGCCACGACGGCCCCCCGCAAGTAGGCATCCCGCACTGCACCGACAGCCGCGGGCGACCAGCTGACCGGCCAGCTGACCGGCCAGCAGCCGGCGGGCGGCAAGCCGCGGATGGCCGACCCGCCGGCGCGGCGAGGGAGGGGAGGAACGCAGCTGAAAGACCCGACTACATATATATCAAAGAAACATTATATGTAATCATCGATGACGCGACATAAATCTGCTTTATTGGGGTTAGCGGTGTAGTCTGTGATGCCATCACAATGAAAATAGGCGCCTAGTTTTGTAGAGCATCAAATTCTGATTCCATAACGACTCTCGCTAGTCCATTTTCAATTGTAAATAAGCCTTTTATTGCGATGCAAAGTCCCGAAATGGTGCCGACGGCGGCCGGTCCCCCGATGGTACCATACCATAGATGGTAAACAGGTTAGTTCACATTCCCGCCGCTATGCGGGCGGCGGCGGCGCCACCTGTCCTCGTGTCCGCCTGACACCGTAACGATATAGGTCTGAGCTCAAATCTCGGTAATGTCGTGCTTTTTTACTATATTTCTCAAAAACGGCACCACGTGCAATAAAGTTGTATATATCATTGGAAAGAGCATCAAAAGTTGTATAAAATATCAACTTTTCACTTGAATATGTCTTCAAGGTACAAAGTTATTAAGCACCAAAGACGCTCCCATTGACTTTCCATGTTAAAATTTTTCATTTTTAAAGAAGCCTAAAGACAACAAACGAATTTGCACAGCTTAAAGAAGCATAACAACATGTTCTATGGTCTTTTCTCAACAAGTCCTGAAAGTTTAAACAAAATCGTATCATATAATTTTGTACAATGAGCGAATGAAAAAGTCTCTGCAAAAACGCCCATTGACTTAACATGGGGAGCGAAAAAAGTTCAACTTTGACCTCGTGCAAAGACACGTTACGAAGTTCTGAGGGGTATACGGAGCACACTAGCGTGTACCTGAACGTGTTTGCCATAAAATGCTGGGAAGAAAACCACCTCTTCCTTGGCTCGTTTTCCCGCCATTGGCGATCGCGCAAAAAGTGTCCAAAACCCCATTGACTTAACATGGGGAAAATGGAATCGCACGTGCCACGTGCCACGAGGTTTTAAGCGAGTAGCGACCGGTGCCAACAGGTAGATCGCCTGCGGGAGCCCATACACTGAAATTTTTAAGAAAATCGAGCCACAAGTTTAGGCCTGACCCAAGTTGCCCCAATTCGCGGCCAGACATGCAAAACATAGCCCGGAGAAGGACCGCTCCGGTTGTTTTTCAATAGAAAAACACAATTCTAACGAATAGTGTTTGTCTTTTCAAACAACCTGCGGTTACAAAACATAGCCCGGAGAAGGACCGCTCCGGTTGTTTTTCAATAGAAAAACACAATTCTAACGAATAGTGTTTGTCTTTTCAAACAACCTGCGGTTATATCAGCCCAGTGGTTGCCGAGATATAAGTCGTACAAAAACGTCCCCACGGCGGCCGGCCGCTATTTAGCAGTAAAATCGTGTCGCATCCTTCTATGGGAGGTATCCCCGTCTCCTGTTCGTATACTGTCTGAGCAAAGGCCATACGTTACGGTCCAAACTCCATAGTGAGGCGGACATACGAATTTACGAGAGTTTAGCGACGAAATGATTCACTTAATTGTTAAGTAATGGGTACCATTAGGTAGACCATAAATTTTATCTAGCATCTCACCGTAGATGCAGTAAAAAGTGCTTTACTTTTCAATGTATATAAAGACTTGCTCAGCTCAATCAGTTCACTCTGTATTGGCTCAAGCCGTATCATGCGAACGCAATACAAACTAGAGCACCGACAGCGCAGCGCTCCCCAACTCACTGCTCGCCCAGTCCACCCGGGCCGCCGCCACGACGGCCCCCCGCAAGTAGGCATCCCGCACTGCACCGACAGCCGCGAGCGACCAGCTGACCGGCCAGCTGACCGGCCAGCAGCCGGCGGGCGGCAAGCCGCGGATGGCCGACCCGCCGGCGCGGCGAGGGAGGGGGGGGACGCAGCTGAAAGACCCGACTACATATATATCAAAGAAACATTATATGTAATCATCGATGACGCGACATAAATCTGCTTTATTGGGGTTAGCGGTGTAGTCTGTGATGCCATCACAATGAAAATAGCCTAGTTTTGTAGAGCATCAAATTCTGATTACATAACGACTCTCGCTAGTCCATTTTCAATTGTAAATAAGCCTTTTATTGCGATGCAAAGTCCCGAAATGGTGCCGACGGCGGCCGGTCCCCCGATGGTACACTCGGGGGCAGATTGATGTTCCACCACTCCCTACCCATCGGGCTCCCATGGATCAGTAGTGGCTGCTGCCAGTGTTGCCTGCCCCTCAGCACTGCTCAGCACTGCCTGCCAATGCCAGTGCTGCCAGTCCTGCCACTGACAGCAGCCAGTGCTGAGCCATGGGAGCCCGATGGGTAGGGAGTGGTGGAACATCAATCTGCCCCCGAGTGTACCATACCATAGATGGTAAACAGGTTAGTTCACATTCCCGCCGCTATGCGGGCGGCGGCGGCGCCACCTGTCCTCGTGTCCGCCTGACACCGTAACGATATAGGTCTGAGCTCAAATCTCGGTAATGTCGTGCTTTTTTACTATATTTCTCAAAAACGGCACCACGTGCAATGAAGTTGTATATATCATTGGAAAGAGCATCAAAAGTTGTATAAAATATCAACTTTTCACTTAAATATATCTATAACGTAAAAAGTTATAAAGCAGCAAAGACGCTCCCATTGACTTTGCATGTTAAAAAAATTCTTCTTTAAACGAGCTCAAAAAGAACAAACGAATTCTGACAGCTTAACTAAGCATAACAACATATTCTATGGTCTTTTCTCAACAAGTCCTGAAAGTTTAAACAAAATCGTATCATATAATTTTGTACAATGAGCGAATGAAAATGCCTCTGCAAAAACGCCCATTGACTTAACATGGGGAGCGAAAAAAGTTCAACTTCAAACTCGTGCAACTCAAGTTAACGAATTCTGACGGGTGTACGGCGCACACTGGCGTGTACCAGAACGTGTTTGCCATAAAATGCTGGGAAGAAAACCACCTCCTTCTTGGCTCGTTTTCCCGCCATTGGCGATCGCGCAAAAAGTGTCCAAAACCCCGTTGACTTAACATGGGGAAAATGTAATCGCACGTGTCACGCGCAATGATTTTTGTTGCGAGTAGCGACCGGTACCATCAGGTAGATCACCTGCAAAAGTCTATACCCTGAAATTTTTACGATCCTAAACGCAAAACTCTAGGCTGCGACCAAGTTGCCCCAATCTCAGGCCAACTTTGCAAACATAGCCCGGAGAAGGACCGCTCCGGTTGTTTTTCAATAGAAAAACACAATTCTAACGAATAGTGTTTGTCTTTTCAAACAACCTGCGGTTACCCAGCATCTGCGATGCTGGGCTCCGCATCGCGGGACCGCAGGTTGTTTGAGCAAGCACCTCTGTAACGCCGCAAAAACCGAATGTTTACCGAATGTTTATGTGTCCATATTACATGAAATCATGAATGTAAACCGAATGCACCGAATGTTTATGTGTCCATATTACATGAAATCATGATCTGAGAAGCTTTTACAGCATCTGCGATGCTGGGCTCCGCATCGCGGGACCCAAGTTTGAGCAAGCACCTCTGTAACGCCGCAAAAACCGAATGTTTACCGAATGTTTATGTGTCCATATTACATGAAATCATGAATGTAAACCGAATGCACCGAATGTTTATGTGTCCATATTACATGAAATCATGATCTGAGAAGCTTTTACAGCATCTGCGATGCTGGGCTCCGCATCGCGGGACCGCAGGTTGTTTGAGCAAGCACCTCTGTAACGCCGCAAAAACGCCCGCCGCCAAACGAGAGGATGAGCCTTGCACGTGCAGACCGGTGTGGGTGTGTTACGAGCTAACGTGCACGGCACTCTACTAACCGGTCTCTAGCGGTGTGCCAAATTTGAGTGCAATCGGCCCGGCCGTTTTCGAGATCTGGAAGCGGCACCCTTCACGTGCGCACGTGCAAGCTGGGTCCAAACTGACTTGTGCGCGGCACCCTAGTTGCCGGTCTCTAGCGGTGTACCGAATTTAAACTCAATCGGCCCAGCCGTTTCCAAGATCTGGAAGCGACCCCTACACGTGCGCACGTGCAGTTGCACCCCAACCGTGACACATGAATATATGTACAATGTACATACTAACTGACCTGTGCACAGCACCCTACTAACCGGTCTCTAAAGGTTTGCCGAATTTGAATGCAATCGGCCCAGCCGTTCCTGAGATCTGGAAGCGTCACCCTGCACGTGCGCACGTGCAGCCTGGGGCCTAGCTGACCTGTGCAAGGCACCCTACTACGCGGTCTCTAGTAGTGTGCCAACTCTGAGCACAATAGGCCCGGCCGTTCTCGAGATCTGGAAGCGTCACCCTGTACGTGGGCACGTGCAGTTGCACCCCAATCGTGGCACATTAGGTCAGTGACCTTACCTAACCAGAAAATGCGGTCGGTGTCATAAGATCCGGCTTGAATCATAGATCAGGTTTTCCAAGTTTCAGCACTTTGTCGCCGGCGTGTCCCAAGCTATCACGAAAAACCCTATGGGAAGAGGCGGGTGCTGCCCCTCTGCTGGCGAGGGTTTATCAATATTGACGCAATGGTGACGTCACGGTCGCCGTCGACGTCACCATTCGAATCAGAGTCATTGACTTGTGCCGAATATCAAGTTTAATATTGATGCTTCAACGGATCTGTATATCAGCCGAAAACACCTTACATTCCTTTTTACTCGCTAGATGGCAGAAGCGACAAACGCCTGAATGTATGCTGTGCCGCAATGCCGGCTCTATTGTATATAACCGCCTAAATCAATGGCGGAGTAATGAGGGATACGGGAAAACCATTATCTCTTTAGAACTAATGACTCGCACGAAACTGAAGCTTTTGAGGACGATTACCGAGTGTGGTTAATGCGTCTGGCATTTTAGTCAAACATTCCGTAACTCCGTTTTACTCGCTAGATGACCGCACATGGGGGGGGGGGGGGTGCCACCCCCCAGGTAGTCTTTCTGCTCTGCACTCAACATTGTTTGAGCTAGAAGGCTGATTTTTCGTATAGCTGCTCCTCTATCCTTTCTTGATGTCCACTGAAAATTTCAAGTTTCTGTGGTTTTTGGTTTTGGAGATATGGCCTTGTTTTTTCAGGTCATGTCATGACCCAAATGGCCAATTCCCAACATCTTGCGTTGGCTATGGGCCTTGTGAGCTTTTGACACCTTGATTTCGGCCTTTTTTGCCAGTCTTATCTCCCACCTATCATGGAACATGTTGTTCGACGATGTACATATGTCAAGGTCAGGGTCAAGGTCAACCTAGGTCATCTAAGATAATTGCGTTTTAGGCAAGCGGAATTTACTTTTTGTGAAGTTTTTTGACTGCATTTTTGGTAAAAGCTTCTCAGATCATGATTTCATGTAATATGGACACATAAACATTCGGTGCACACATCAGTATACACACAGACACACAGACATACAAACACATATAACTGACCTTGACCTAACTTGACCTGAAATGACCTCAGCAGCAAAAACCTGGTCGGGTAGTGTGGGAAAGAGGTTCTAGCTGGCTTGGCACCAGAAAACGGCATCGTCATCGGTATATAATAAGCAGCGCACTTGGTATCCAACGGAGACCCAAAACAGCAACATTTTTTAGTTTGACCTGACCTGGAAGGCCAATGACTGACCTGAGAAGGTAAAACTGGGTACCATTGGATTTGTCTCTTCCCAAAGAATCTTTTTGGTCTTTACCGCTAAGCTCTATCTCCAACAGGAACGAAATGGCGCGGGGGGGGGGGGTTGGCAACCCCCCCAATGTGCGTTCCAGGATGGGAAAATGGCATGTGCGGGCGAGGGTTAATCAATATTGACGCAATGGTGACGTCACGGTCGCCGTCGACGTCACCATTCGAATCAGAGTCAGTGACTTGTGCCGAATATCGAGTTTAATATTGATGATTCAACGGATCTATATCAGCCGAAAACACCTCACATTCCTTTTTACTCGCTAGATGGCAGAAGCGTCAAACGCCTGAATGTATGCTGTGCCGCAATGCTGGCTCTATTGTATATAACCGCCTAAATGAATGGCGGAGTAATGAGGGATCCGGGATAACCACTATCTCTTTAGAACTGATGACTCGCACGAAACTGAAGCTTTTGAGGACGATTATCGAGTGTGGTAAATGCGTCTGGCATTTTCAATCCAAACATTCCGTTTTACTCGCTAGATGACGCAGAAGTGTCAAACGCCTGAAAGCATGTTGCGCCGCAGTGCCCCCTCTTCCGTATGTAGCCGCATGAATGAAGATTTAAGCGCAATCGGCGCAGCCGTTGTCGCCGGTGTCAGGTGTGTGCCTACATAGAGGTCCAACCATGCCGCTGAAATTGATCTATCATACAAAGCTTTATAACAATGCGCGTAGTAATTTTCTTAACAAACGCAAAAAAAAACTAATAGGTGTGGCTACAAGCGCCCCCGCCCCAATCGGGAGGAGGTTATTGTGTTTTGGTAGCACTCACCGATTTTTTCCTGGTCTAGTCTTCTACAGCAATCACAGACACATTTCGATTGCGGCCAACCATGCAAAACATAGCCCGGTGAAGGACTGCTCCGGTTGTTTTTTTCAATAGAAAACACAATTCTAACGAATAGTGTTTGTCTAATGAAGAAACAACCTGCGGTTACCCGCCGCCAAACGAAAGGATGAGCCTGGCACGTGCAGACCGGAGTGGGTGCGCTACGAACTGACGAACAGGACAATCTACTAACCACTCTAGAGGTGTGTAAAATTTGAGTGCAATCGGCCCGGTCGTTTTCGAGATCTTGAAGCGGCACCCTTCACAGGAGCACGTGCAAGCTGGGTCCCAACTGACTTGTGCACGGCACCCTAGTTGCCGGTCTCTAGTGGTGTACGGAATTTGAGCTCAATCGGCCCAGCCGTTTTCAAGATCTGGAAGCGACCCCTACACGTGCGCACGTGCAGTTGCACCCCAACCGTGACACATGAATATACATACTAACTGACTTGTGCACAGCACCCTACTAACCAGTCTCTAGAGGTGTGCCAAATTTGAGTGCAATCGGTCCAGCCGTTCTTGAGATCTGGAAGCGTCACCCTGCACGTGCGCACGTGCAAGATGGGTCCTAACTGACTTGCGCACGGCACCCTACTAACTGGTCTCTAGCGGTGTATCAAATTTGAACTCAATCGGCCCGGCCGTTCTCGAGATCTCGAAGCGTCACCCTGCACGTGCGCACGTGCAGTTGCACCCCAACCGTAGCACATGAAAAGGCATGGTCCGACGGGTGCCTACATCCTTGTGTAGTTTCAGTGCAATCAGCCAAGTAATTACCGTGTTATTGTCATTACAACAAAAGTGACACCTCTCCGTTTTACACGTGTCACGTGCAGTAGGGGTCACCGGCATGCATCATCCATAGTAAATACTTCTAAGAAGGGTATACGCTACCCCACACACAAAACCGCAAGTGTATCGGTCCCCTGCTTGCGGAGATATAAGTCGTACAAAAACGTCCCCACGGAGGCCGGTCGCTAATATTTAGCATTAAATCGCATCCTTCAATGGGAGGTATCCCCGTCACCTGTTCGTATACTGTCTGAGCAAGACCATATATAGGTGTGAGCTCAAATCTCGGTAATGTCGTGCTTTTTTACTAAATTTCTCAAAAACGGCACAACGTGCAATAACGCTCTATATATCATTGGAAAGAGCATCAAAAGTTGTATAACCTATCAACTTTTCACTTAAATATATCTCAACTGTAAAAAGTTATTAAGCAGCAAAGACGCTCCCATTGACTTTCCATGTTAAAATTTTTCATTTTTAAACGAGCCTAAAAAGAACAAACGAATTTGCACAGCTTAAAGAAGCATAACAACATGTTCTATGGTCTTTTCACAACAAGTCCTGGAAGTTTAAACAAAATCGTATCATATAATTTTGTACAATGAGCGAATGAAAAAGTCTTTGCAAAAACGCCCATTGACTTAACATGGGGAGCGAAAAAAGTTCAACTTTGACCTCGTGCAAAGACACGTTACGAAGTTCTGAGGGGTATACGGCGCACACTAGCGTGTACCCAAACGTGTTTGCCATAAAATGCTGGGAAGAAAACCACCTCTTCCTTGGCTCGTTTTCCCGCCATTCCCGATGGCGCAAAAAGTGTCCAAAACCCCATTGACTTAACATGGGGAAAATGGAATCGCACGTGCCACGTGCCACGAGGTTTTAAGCGAGTAGCGACCGGTGCCATAAGGTAGATCGCCTCCGGGAGCCCATACACTGAACTTTTTACGAAGATTGTACATTTCGTCTAGGCCTGACCCAAGTTGCCCCAATTCGCGGCCAGACTTGCAAAACATAGCCCGGAGAAGGACCGCTCCGGTTGTTTTTCAATAGAAAAACACAATTCTAACGAATAGTGTTTGTCTTTTCAAACAACCTGCGGTTACCGGCATCTGCGATGCCGGGCTCCGCATCGCGGGACCGCAGGTTGTTTGAGCAAGCACCTTTGTAAACGCAGCAAAAACGCCCGCCGCCAAACGAGAGGATGAGCCTCGCACGTGCAGACCGGAGTCGGTGTGCTACACCCTGCACGTGCGCACGTGCAAGCTGGGTCCCAAATGACTTGTGGACGGCACCCTAGTTGCCGGTCTCTAGCGGTGTACCGAATTTAAGCTCAATCGGCCCAGCCGTTTTCAAGATCTGGAAGCGACCCCTACACGTGCGCACGTGCAGTTGCACCCCAACCGAGACACATGAGTATACATACTAACTGACTTGTGCACAGCATCCTACTAACCGGTCTCTAAAGGTGTGCCGAATTTGAATGCAATCGGCCCAGCCGTTCCTGAGATCTGGAAGCGTCACCCTGCACGTGCGCACGTGCAACCTGGGGCCCAGCAGACCTGTGCAAGACACCCTACTACGCGATCTCTAGCGGTGTGCCAAATCTGAGCACAATTGGCCCGGCCGTTCTCGAGATCTGGAAGCGTCACCCTGCACGTGCGCACGTGCAGTTGCACCCCAATCGTGGCACATGGAAATACATACTAAATGACTGCAATCTACTGATCGGTATCAAGCGTTATGCCAAATTTGAACACAATCGGTCCAGCCGTTCTCGAGATCTGGAAGCGTCACCCTGTACGTGCGCACGTGCAGTTGCACCCCTACCAAGACACATGGAAATGCATCGCCTGGAAAGTGTCTACCTCCATGCCAAGTTTTAGCGCAATCGGTTCAGTAATTACCGCGAGCTATTGCGCTTATTACAAAACAGGCACCTCTTGGCTTTGCACGTGGAACGTGCGTTAGGGGTCACCCATATGCATCGAGAGTAGCACACTATGTGAAAGAAGGGAAAAAGCTACCCCACACTAAAAACCGCACGTGTATCAGCCCAGTTGTTGCCGAGATATAAGTCGTACAAAAACGTCCCCACGGCGGCCGGCCGCTATTTAGCAGTAAAATCGTGTCGCATCCTTCTATGGGAGGTATCCCCGTCACCTGTTCGTATACTGTCTGAGCAAAGGCCATACGTTACGGTCCAAACTCCATAGTGAGGCGGACATACGAATTTACGAGAGTTTAGCGACGAAATGATTCACTTAATTGTTAAGTAATGGGTACCATTAGGTAGACCATAAATTTTATCTAGCATCTCACCGTAGATGCAGTAAAAAGTGCTTTACTTTTCAATGTATATAAAGACTTGCTCAGCTCAATCAGTTCACTCTGTATTGGCTCAAGCCGTATCATGCGAACGCAATACAAACTACAGCACCAGACAGCGCAGCGCTCCCCAACTCACTGCTCGCCCAGTCCACCCGGGCCGCCGCCACGACGCGACGGCCCCCCGCAAGTAGGCATCCCGCACTGCACCGACAGCCGCGGGCGACCAGCTGACCGGCCAGCTGACCGGCCAGCAGCCGGCGGGCGGCAAGCCGCGGATGGCCGACCCGCCGGCGCGGCGAGGGAGGGGAGGGACGCAGCTGAAAGACCCGACTACATATATATCAAAGAAACATTATATGTAATCATCGATGACGCGACATAAATCTGCTTTATTGGGGTTAGCGGTGTAGTCTGTGATGCCATCACAATGAAAATAGCCTAGTTTTGTAGAGCATCAAATTCTGATTCCATAACGACTCTCGCTAGTCCATTTTCAATTGTAAATAAGCCTTTTATTACGATGCAAAGTCCCGAAATGGTGCCGACGGCGGCCGGTCCCCCGATGGTACCATACCATGTGGTAAACAGGTTAGTTCACATTCCCGCCGCTATGCGGGCGGCGGCGGCGCCACCTGTCCTCGTGTCCGCCCGATACCGTAACGATATAGGTCTGAGCTCAAATCTCGGTAATGTCGTGCTTTTTTACTATATTTCTCAAAAACGGCACCACGTGCAATAAAGTTGTATATATCATTGGAAAGAGCATCAAAAGTTGTATAAAATATCAACTTTTGACTTAAACATATCTTTAACGTAAAAAGTTATAAAGCAGCAAAGACGCTCCCATTGACTTTCCATGTTAAAATTTTTCATTTTTAAAGAAGCCTAAAGACAACAAACGAATTCTGACAGCTTAACGAAGCATAACAACATGTTCTATGGTCTTTTCTCAACAAGTCCTGAAAGTTTAAACAAAATCGTATCATATAATTTTGTGCAACGAGCGAATGAAAATGCCTCTGCAAAAACGCCCATTGACTTAACATGGGGAGGGAAAAAAGTTCAACTTCAAACTCGTGCAACTCAAGTTAAAGAATTCTGACGGGTATACGGCGCACACTGGCGTGTAGCAGAACGTGTTTGCCATAAAATGCTGGGAAGAAAACCACCTCCTTCTTGGCTCGTTTTCCCGCCATTGGCGATCGCGCAAAAAGTGTCCAAAACCCCATTGACTTAACATGGGGAAAATGCAATTGCACGTGGCACGCGCAATGATTTTTGTTCCGAGTAGCGACCGGTACCATCAGGTAGATCACCTGCAAAAGTCTATACCCTGAAATTTTTACGATCCTAAACGCAAAACTCTAGGCTGCGACCAAGTTGCCCCAATCTCAGGCCAACTTTGCAAACATAGCCCGGAGAATGACCGCTCCGGTTGTTTTTCAATAGAAAAACACAATTCTAACGAATAGTGTTTGTCTTTTCAAACAACCTGCGGTTACAAGATCTTGAAACGACCCCTCCACGTGCGCACGTGCAGTTGCATCTCAACCGTGACACATGGAAATACATACCAGCATCTGCGATGCTGGGCTCCGCATCGCGGGACCGCAGGTTGTTTGAGCAAGCACCTTTGAAAACGCAGCAAAAACGCCCGCCGCCAAACGAGGGGATGAGCCTTGCACGTGCACACGGGAGTCGGTGTGCTACAAACACTGCCGCAAAAAAACGCACGCCGTCCGTTAAACTAAACACTGACGCATTAAGACAAATATGGCGCCTTGCGGCAAGTGTGGTGAATTCATATCTGCCGTTTAAGCAGCCATCCCTCAATCAAAGCGCATCCTAATCGTCCCATGTTCGATAAAGTTAGGCACATTCTGTGATTTGCGGCAAAAATGGCGCTTTGAGACAAACGTGGCGCACTGCAACAAACGTGGCGCATTCGTTCCTGTCGCTTAACAATTTTATCCACCCACTAAAATCTAGCCCAATTGGACTTAAACTGACAAAGTTATGTTTATTTCAATATTTCACTATAAAATATCTCCGCAACGGAGGTGCACAAATTTGCACGTGTGCCACGTGACCGCCGGTGGTGTAAGCAGGACTTGTCCGCTCACTGATTGCACCATTTCAGTGTTCCTGGCTTGTGCTGTTTTCGTGCTATAAGGCCACAAATCGGCAAACACACGATAATCTGGGAGGTACGGGACTCAAACACGTGGCCACGTGGCACGTGCCGGACCTCTGATAGCTTCACCGTTCACGCCACGTGATGACCCATCGACGTGGCCATCAGCATGTAAAAGATGACCCCGGCCGGTGTCACCGTCTCCGAACAGTGGACGGCTAAACTCGAAAAACGGGAAAATTTAGGGAAATTTCACCTTTCGAATATATAACTTCCCCAGAATTTTAAATTTTTCATTTTACAAAAAATCCGAGATAGCAGTTTTTTAGACGTCTTCATTCTGTGCCTAAACCCGTTTTCAGATCGACCCTATCATAAAAACTGACGGCCTGACGGCTATTTCCCCCACTCCTTGCATTTCACAATGCTAGTATATTTAAGCACCAAAATTGACCCCCTGCCACGGCACGTGCAATAGCACGTGCGACACGTGACCACTAGTGCGACAAGCTGGACTCATCTGCTCACCGGCTGCACTGATTTGGTGTCGCTAGTTGAAGTCGTTTCCACGCCAGAGGACCCCGAGTAGGCCAATGTCGGATTTTCCCGGAGGTTACCCCATCAAACACGTTTGCACGTGGCACGTGCTTTTCAATCGCCCCATATCTGACCCATACCATGTGGTAGCCGACACCCTGGGGCACAACATATTGGAACATTTTCAAAATCTAACGTGGAAATTTTTGACAAAATCGATTTGAAAATAATTTTTCGAAATCGCCATAGGCTCAACATGGGGTAACTGTTTGTGACGATTACCCGAAATTTTGTCAATTATATTTTAAGTAGTTACCACCGTCAGTTGGGGTGCCAGCCCGAGATCCGACCCTAAAAATATCAGCAAATATAATTGACGAAATTTTTCGCAAATCGCATTTTATTTTTTTCCCATGTTAACCCTATGGGAAAATGCACGTGCCGATTACCCCAAAACGGGCCATTATATTTCATAACGAAGCATAACAACATGTTCTATGGTCGTTTCTCAACAGGTCCTGAAAGTTTAAACAAAATCGTATCATATAATTTTGTGCAATGAACGAATGAAAATGTCTCTGCAAAAACGTCCATTGACTTAGCATGGGGAGCAAAAAAAGTTCAACTTCAAACTCGTGCAACTCAAGTTAACGAATTCTGACGGGTATACGGCGCCCACGGGCGTGTACCTGAACGTGTCGGTCATAAAATGGGGTGCAGCAAACCCTACCTTGATCGGCGATTTTTTCCGCTATTCGCGATCGCGCAAAAAGTGTCCAAAACCCCGTTGACTTAACATGGGGAAAATGGAATCGCACGTGCCACGCGCAAAAGAATTCTGAGCGAGTAGCGACCGGTGCCATCAGGTAGATCGCCTGCGGGAGCTCATACCCTGAACTTTTTACGAAGATTGAGCGATTCGTTTAGGCCCCAATCAAGTTGTACTGATTCGCTGCCAACCATGCAAAACATAGCCCGGAGAAGGACCGCTCCGGTTGTTTTTCAATAGAAAAACACAATTCTAACGAATAGTGTTTGTCAATGAAGAAACAACCTGCGGTTATGCGATGCTGGGCTCCGCATCGCGGGACCGCAGGTTGTTTGAGCAAGCACCTTTGTAAACGCAGCAAAAACGCCCTCCGCCAAACGGGAGGATGAGCCTTGCACGTGCAGACCGGAGTCGGTGTGCTATCTTGAAGCGACCCCTACACGTGCGCACGTGCAGCTGCACCCCAACCGTGGCACATGAAAATACATAGGCCCGGGCAGCGCTTATCGAACAGCACTGCGGATCCGAAGGTTGGGACTTTAATTGTGAAAACCGCTTTAATTGTGAAAAACGCGCTTTGAGACAAACGTGGCGCACTGCAACAAACGTGGCGCATTCGTTCCTGTCGCTTAACAATTTTATCCACCCACCAAAGTCTAGCTCAATTGGACTTAAACTGACAAAGTTATGTTCATTTGAATATTTCACTATAAAATATCTCCGCAACGGAGGTGCCCAAATTTGCACGTGTGCCACGTGACCGCCGGTGGTGTAAGCAGGACTTGTCCCCTCACTGATTGCACCATTTCAGTGTTTCTGGCTTGCGCTGTTTTCGTGCTATAAGGCCACAAATCGGCAAACACACGATAATCTGGGAGGTACGCGACTCAAACACGTGGCCACGTGGCACGTGCCGGACCTTTGATAGCTTCACCGTTCACGCCACGTGATGACCCATCGACGTGGCCATCAGCATGTAAAAGATGACCCCGGCCGGTGTCACCGTCTCTGAACAGTGGACGGCTAAACTCGAAAAACGGGAAAATTTAGGGAAATTTCACCTTTCAAATATATAATTTCCCCAGAATTTTAAATTTTTCATTTAAAAAAAAAAATCCGAGATAGCAGTTTTTTAGCCCCCTTCATTCTGTGCCTAAACCCGTTTTCAGATCGACCCTATCATAAAAACTGACGGCCTGACGGCTCTTTCCCCCACTCCTTGCATTTCACAATGCTAGTATATTTAAGCACAAAAATTGACCCCGTGCCACGGCACGTGCAATAGCACGTGCGCCACGCGACCAGTGGTGCAACAAGCTGGACTCATCTGCTCATCGGCTGTACTGATTTGGTGTCGCTAGGTGGAGTGGTTTCCACGCCATAGGACCCCGAGTAGGCCAATGTCGGATTTTCCCGGAGGTTACCCCATCAAACACGTTTGCACGTGGCACGTGCTTTTCAATCGCCCCATATCTGACCCATACCATGTGGTAGCCGACACCCCGGGGCACAACATATTGGAACATTTTCAAAATCTAACGTGGAAATTTTTGACCAAATCGATTTGAAAATAATTTTTCGAAATCGCCATAGGCTCAACATGGGGTAACTGTTTGTGACGATTACCCGAAATTTTGTCAATTATATTTTAAGTAATCACCACCGTCAGTTGGGGTGCTAGCCCGAGATCCGACCCTAAAAATATCAGCAAATATGATTGACGAAATTTTTCGCAAATCGAATTTCTAATTTTACCCCATGTTAACCCTATGGGAAAATGCACGTGCCGATTACCCCAAAACAACGAATTCTGACATCTTAACGAAGCATAACAACATGTTCTATGGTCGTTTCTCAACAGGTCCTGAAAGTTTAAACAAAATCGTATCATATAATTTTGTGCAATGAACGAATGAAAATGTCTCTGCAAAAACGTCCATAGACTTAACATGGGGAGCGAAAAAAGTTCAACTTCAAACTCGTGCAACTCAAGTTAACGAATTCTGACGGGTATACGGCGCACACGGGCGTGTACCTGAACGTGTCGGTCATGAAATGGTGTGCAGCAAACCATACCTTGATCGGCGATTTTTTCCGCTATTTGCGATCGCGCAAAAAGTGTCCAAAACCCCATTGACTTAACATGGGCGAAAATTGAAACGCACGTGCCACGTGCCACGAGGTTTTAAGCGAGTAGCGACCGGTGCCATCAGGTAGATCGCCTGCGGGAGCCCATACCCTGAAATTTTTACGAAAATCGAGCCACAAGTTTAGGCCCCAATCAAGTTGCCCCAATTCGCGGCCAGCCATGCTAAACATAGCCCGGAGAAGGACCGCTCCGGTTGTTTTTCAATAGAAAAACACAATTCTAACGAATAGTGTTTGTCAATGAAGAAACAACCTGCGGTTACATTAGCACAGACACTACACAGTTACCAGCATCTGCGATGCTGGGCTCCGCATCGCGGGACCGCAGGTTGTTTGAGCAAGCACCTTTGTAAACGCAGCAAAAACGCCCGCCGCCAAACGAGAGGATGAGCCTTGCACGTGCAGACCGGAGTCGGTGTGCTAACCGGAGTCGGTGTGCTATCTTGAATCTAATGAAACAACAACCTGCGGTTAAGACAAATATGGCGCCTTGCGGCAAGTGTGGTGTATTCATATCTGCCGTTTAAGCAGCCATCCCTCAATCAAAGCGCATCCTAATCGTCCCATGTTCGATAAAGTTACGCACATTCTGTGATTTGTGGCAAAAATGGCGCTTTGAGACAAACGTGGCGCACTGCGACAAACGTGGCGCATTTGTTCCTGTCGCTTAACAATTTTATCCACCCACCAAAGTCTAGCCCAATTGGACTTAAACTGACAAAGTTATGTTCATTTGAATATTTCACTATAAAATATCTCCGCAACAGAGGTGCCCAAATTTGTACGTGTGCCACGTGACCGCCGTTAGTGTAAGCAGGACTTGTCCCCTCACTGATTGCACTATTTCAGTGTTCCTGGCTTGTGCTGTTTTCGTGCTATAAGGCCACAAATCGGCAAACACACGATGATCTGGGAGGTACGCGACTCAAACACGTGGCCACGTGGCACGTGCCGGACCTCTGATAGCTTTACCGTTCACGCCACGTGATGACCCATCGACGTGGCCATCAGCATGTAAAAGATGACCCCGGCCGGTGTCACCGTCTCTGAACAGTGGACGGCTAAACTCGAAAAACGGGAAAATTTTAGGAAATTTCACCTTTCGAACATATAATTTCCCCAGAATTTTAAATTTTTCATTTTACAAAAAAATCCGAGATAGCAGTTTTTTAGCCCCCCTCATTCTGTGCCTAAACCCGTTTTCAGATCGACCCTATCACAAAAACTGACGGCCTGACGGCTATTTCCCCCACTCCTTGCATTTCACAATGCTAGTATACTTAAGCACCAAAATTGACCCCGTGCCACGGCACGTGCAATAGCACGTGCGACACGTGACCACTAGTGCGACAAGCTGGACTCATCTGCTCACCGGCTGCACTGATTTGGTGTCGCTAGTTGAAGTCGTTTCCACGCCATAGGACCCCAAGTAGGCCAATGTCGGATTTTCCCGGAGGTTACCCCATCAAACACGTTTGCACGTGGCACGTGCTTTTCAATCGCCCCATATCTGACCCATACCTTGTGGTAGCCGATACCCCGGGGCACAACATATTGGAACATTTTCAAAATCTAACGTGGAAATTTTTGACAAAATCGATTTGAAAATAATATTTCGAAATCGCCATAGGCTCAACATGGGGTAACTGTTTGTGACGATTACCCGAAATTTTGTCAATTATATTTTAAGTAATTACCACCATCAGTTGGGGTGCCAGCCCGAGATCCGACCCTAAAAATATCAGCAAATATAATTGACGAAATTTTTCGCAAATCGCATTTTAATTTTTTCCCATGTTAACCCTATGGGAAAATGCACGTGCCGATTACCCCAAAACGGGCCATTATATTTCAAAACGAAGCATAACAGCATGTTCTATGGTCGTTTCTCAACAGGTCCTGAAAGTTTAAACAAAATCGTATCATATAATTTTGTGCAATGAACGAATGAAAATGTCTCTGCAAAAATGCCCATTGACTTAACATGGGGAGCGAAAAAAGTTCAACTTTGACCTCGTTCAAAGGCACGTTACGAAATTCTGAGGGGTATACGGCGCACACTAGCGTGTACCCAAACATGTTTGCCATAAAATTCTAGGAAGAAAACCACCGCCTTCTTGGCTCGTTTTTCCGCCATTCGCGATCGCGCAAAAAGTGTCCAAAACCCCGTTGACTTAACATGGGCGAAAATTGAAACGCACGTGCCACGTGCCACGAGGTTTTAAGCGAGTAGCGACCGGTGCCATCAGGTAGATCGCCTGCTGGAGCCCATACCCTGAAATTTTTACGAAGATTGAGCGATTCGTTTAGGCCCCGGTCAAGTTGTACTGATTCGCGGCCAGACTTGCAAAACATAGCCCGGAGAACGACCGCTCCGGTTGTTTTTCAATAGAAAAACACAATTCTAACGAATAGTGTTTGTCTTTTCAAACAACCTGCGGTTACTCACTGATTGCACCTTTTCAGTGTTCCTGGCTTGTGCTGTTTTCGTGCTATAAGGCCACAAATCGGCAAACACACGATAATCTGGGAGGTACGCGACTCAAACACGTGGCCACGTGGCACGTGCCGGACCTCTGATAGCTTCACCGTTCACGCCACGTGATGACCCATCGACGTGGCCATCAGCATGTAAAAGATGACCCCGGCCGGTGTCACCGTCTCTGAACAGTGGACGGCAAAACTCGAAAAACGGGAACATTTAGGGAAATTTCACCTTTCGAATATATAATTTCCCCAAAATTTTCAATTCTTCATTTGACAAAAAATCCGAGATAGCAGTTTTTTAGCCCCCTTCATTCTGTGCCTAAACCCGTTTTCAGATCGACCCTATAATAAAAACCGACGGCCTGACGGCTATTTCCCCCACTCCTTGCATTTCACAATGCTAGTATATTTAAGCACCAAAATTGACCCCGTGCCACGGCACGTGCAATAGCACGTGCGACACGTGACCACTAGTGCGACAAGCTGGACTCATCTGCTCACCGGCTGCACTGATTTGGTGTCGGTAGTTTAAGTCGTTTCCACGCCATAGGACCCCGAGTAGGCCAATGTCTGATTTTCCCGGAGGTTACCCCATCAAACACGTTTGCACGTGGCACGTGCTTTTCAATCGCCCCATATCTGACCCATACCATGTGGTAGCCGACACCCCGGGGCACAACATATTGGAACATTTTCAAAATCTAACGTGGAAATTTTTGACAAAATCGATTTGAAAATAATTTTTCGAAATCGCCATAGGCTTAACATGGGGTAACTGTTCGTGACGATTACCCGCAATTTTGTCAATTATATTTTAAATAATTACCACCGTCAGTTGGGGTGCCAGCCCGAGATCTCACCCTAAAAATATCAGCAAATATAATTGACGAATTTTTTCGCAAATCGAATTTCTAATTTTACCCCATGTTAACCCTATGGGAAAATGCACGTGCCGATTACCCCAAAACAACGAATTCTGACATCTTAACGAAGCATAACAACAATTTCTATGGTCGTTTCTCAACAGGTCCTGAAAGTTTAAACAAAATCGTATCATATAATTTTGTGGAATGAACGAAAGAAAATGTCTCTGCAAAAACGTCCATTGACTTAGCATGGGGAGCAAAAAAACTTCAACTTCAAACTCGTGCAACTCAAGTTAACGAATTCTGACGGGTATACGGCGCACACGGGCGTGTACCTGAACGTGTCGGTCATAAAATGGTGTGCAGCAAACCATACCTTGATCGGCGATTTTTTCCGCTATTCGCGATCGCGCAAAAAGTGTCCAAAACCCCATTGACTTAACATGGGCGAAAATTGAAACGCACGTGCCACGTGCCACGAGGTTTTAAGCGAGTAGCGACCGGTGCCATCAGGTAGATCGCCTGCGGGAGCCCATACCCTAAACTTTTTACGAAAATCGCAATGCACGTTTAGGCCCCACCCAAGTTGTACTGATTCGCGGCCAACTTTGCAAAACATAGCCCGGAGAACGACCGCTCCGGTTGTTTTTCAATAGAAAAACACAATTCTAACGAATAGTGTTTGTCTTTTCAAACAACCTGCGGTTAAAAACACAATTCTAACGAATAGTGTTTGTCTTTTCAAACAACCTGCGGTTACCAGCATCTGCGATGCTGGGCTCCGCATCGCGGGACCGCAGGTTGTTTGAGCAAGCACCTTTGAAAACGCAGCAAAAACGCCCGCCGCCAAACGAGGGGATGAGCCTTGCACGTGCACACGGGAGTCGGTGTGCTACAAACACTGCCGCAAAAAAACGCACGCCGTCCGTTAAACTAAACACTGACGCATTAAGACAAATATGGCGCCTTGCGGCAAGTGTGGTGAATTCATATCTGCCGTTTAAGCAGCCATCCCTCAATCAAAGCGCATCCTAATCGTCCCATGTTCGATAAAGTTAGGCACATTCTGTGATTTGCGGCAAAAATGGCGCTTTGAGACAAACGTGGCGCACTGCAACAAACGTGGCGCATTCGTTCCTGTCGCTTAACAATTTTATCCACCCACTAAAATCTAGCCCAATTGGACTTAAACTGACAAAGTTATGTTTATTTCAATATTTCACTATAAAATATCTCCGCAACGGAGGTGCACAAATTTGCACGTGTGCCACGTGACCGCCGGTGGTGTAAGCAGGACTTGTCCGCTCACTGATTGCACCATTTCAGTGTTCCTGGCTTGTGCTGTTTTCGTGCTATAAGGCCACAAATCGGCAAACACACGATAATCTGGGAGGTACGGGACTCAAACACGTGGCCACGTGGCACGTGCCGGACCTCTGATAGCTTCACCGTTCACGCCACGTGATGACCCATCGACGTGGCCATCAGCATGTAAAAGATGACCCCGGCCGGTGTCACCGTCTCCGAACAGTGGACGGCTAAACTCGAAAAACGGGAAAATTTAGGGAAATTTCACCTTTCGAATATATAACTTCCCCAGAATTTTAAATTTTTCATTTTACAAAAAATCCGAGATAGCAGTTTTTTAGACGTCTTCATTCTGTGCCTAAACCCGTTTTCAGATCGACCCTATCATAAAAACTGACGGCCTGACGGCTATTTCCCCCACTCCTTGCATTTCACAATGCTAGTATATTTAAGCACCAAAATTGACCCCCTGCCACGGCACGTGCAATAGCACGTGCGACACGTGACCACTAGTGCGACAAGCTGGACTCATCTGCTCACCGGCTGCACTGATTTGGTGTCGCTAGTTGAAGTCGTTTCCACGCCAGAGGACCCCGAGTAGGCCAATGTCGGATTTTCCCGGAGGTTACCCCATCAAACACGTTTGCACGTGGCACGTGCTTTTCAATCGCCCCATATCTGACCCATACCATGTGGTAGCCGACACCCTGGGGCACAACATATTGGAACATTTTCAAAATCTAACGTGGAAATTTTTGACAAAATCGATTTGAAAATAATTTTTCGAAATCGCCATAGGCTCAACATGGGGTAACTGTTTGTGACGATTACCCGAAATTTTGTCAATTATATTTTAAGTAGTTACCACCGTCAGTTGGGGTGCCAGCCCGAGATCCGACCCTAAAAATATCAGCAAATATAATTGACGAAATTTTTCGCAAATCGCATTTTATTTTTTTCCCATGTTAACCCTATGGGAAAATGCACGTGCCGATTACCCCAAAACGGGCCATTATATTTCATAACGAAGCATAACAACATGTTCTATGGTCGTTTCTCAACAGGTCCTGAAAGTTTAAACAAAATCGTATCATATAATTTTGTGCAATGAACGAATGAAAATGTCTCTGCAAAAACGTCCATTGACTTAGCATGGGGAGCAAAAAAAGTTCAACTTCAAACTCGTGCAACTCAAGTTAACGAATTCTGACGGGTATACGGCGCCCACGGGCGTGTACCTGAACGTGTCGGTCATAAAATGGGGTGCAGCAAACCCTACCTTGATCGGCGATTTTTTCCGCTATTCGCGATCGCGCAAAAAGTGTCCAAAACCCCGTTGACTTAACATGGGGAAAATGGAATCGCACGTGCCACGCGCAAAAGAATTCTGAGCGAGTAGCGACCGGTGCCATCAGGTAGATCGCCTGCGGGAGCTCATACCCTGAACTTTTTACGAAGATTGAGCGATTCGTTTAGGCCCCAATCAAGTTGTACTGATTCGCTGCCAACCATGCAAAACATAGCCCGGAGAAGGACCGCTCCGGTTGTTTTTCAATAGAAAAACACAATTCTAACGAATAGTGTTTGTCAATGAAGAAACAACCTGCGGTTATGCGATGCTGGGCTCCGCATCGCGGGACCGCAGGTTGTTTGAGCAAGCACCTTTGTAAACGCAGCAAAAACGCCCTCCGCCAAACGGGAGGATGAGCCTTGCACGTGCAGACCGGAGTCGGTGTGCTATCTTGAAGCGACCCCTACACGTGCGCACGTGCAGCTGCACCCCAACCGTGGCACATGAAAATACATAGGCCCGGGCAGCGCTTATCGAACAGCACTGCGGATCCGAAGGTTGGGACTTTAATTGTGAAAACCGCTTTAATTGTGAAAAACGCGCTTTGAGACAAACGTGGCGCACTGCAACAAACGTGGCGCATTCGTTCCTGTCGCTTAACAATTTTATCCACCCACCAAAGTCTAGCTCAATTGGACTTAAACTGACAAAGTTATGTTCATTTGAATATTTCACTATAAAATATCTCCGCAACGGAGGTGCCCAAATTTGCACGTGTGCCACGTGACCGCCGGTGGTGTAAGCAGGACTTGTCCCCTCACTGATTGCACCATTTCAGTGTTTCTGGCTTGCGCTGTTTTCGTGCTATAAGGCCACAAATCGGCAAACACACGATAATCTGGGAGGTACGCGACTCAAACACGTGGCCACGTGGCACGTGCCGGACCTTTGATAGCTTCACCGTTCACGCCACGTGATGACCCATCGACGTGGCCATCAGCATGTAAAAGATGACCCCGGCCGGTGTCACCGTCTCTGAACAGTGGACGGCTAAACTCGAAAAACGGGAAAATTTAGGGAAATTTCACCTTTCAAATATATAATTTCCCCAGAATTTTAAATTTTTCATTTAAAAAAAAAAATCCGAGATAGCAGTTTTTTAGCCCCCTTCATTCTGTGCCTAAACCCGTTTTCAGATCGACCCTATCATAAAAACTGACGGCCTGACGGCTCTTTCCCCCACTCCTTGCATTTCACAATGCTAGTATATTTAAGCACAAAAATTGACCCCGTGCCACGGCACGTGCAATAGCACGTGCGCCACGCGACCAGTGGTGCAACAAGCTGGACTCATCTGCTCATCGGCTGTACTGATTTGGTGTCGCTAGGTGGAGTGGTTTCCACGCCATAGGACCCCGAGTAGGCCAATGTCGGATTTTCCCGGAGGTTACCCCATCAAACACGTTTGCACGTGGCACGTGCTTTTCAATCGCCCCATATCTGACCCATACCATGTGGTAGCCGACACCCCGGGGCACAACATATTGGAACATTTTCAAAATCTAACGTGGAAATTTTTGACCAAATCGATTTGAAAATAATTTTTCGAAATCGCCATAGGCTCAACATGGGGTAACTGTTTGTGACGATTACCCGAAATTTTGTCAATTATATTTTAAGTAATCACCACCGTCAGTTGGGGTGCTAGCCCGAGATCCGACCCTAAAAATATCAGCAAATATGATTGACGAAATTTTTCGCAAATCGAATTTCTAATTTTACCCCATGTTAACCCTATGGGAAAATGCACGTGCCGATTACCCCAAAACAACGAATTCTGACATCTTAACGAAGCATAACAACATGTTCTATGGTCGTTTCTCAACAGGTCCTGAAAGTTTAAACAAAATCGTATCATATAATTTTGTGCAATGAACGAATGAAAATGTCTCTGCAAAAACGTCCATAGACTTAACATGGGGAGCGAAAAAAGTTCAACTTCAAACTCGTGCAACTCAAGTTAACGAATTCTGACGGGTATACGGCGCACACGGGCGTGTACCTGAACGTGTCGGTCATGAAATGGTGTGCAGCAAACCATACCTTGATCGGCGATTTTTTCCGCTATTTGCGATCGCGCAAAAAGTGTCCAAAACCCCATTGACTTAACATGGGCGAAAATTGAAACGCACGTGCCACGTGCCACGAGGTTTTAAGCGAGTAGCGACCGGTGCCATCAGGTAGATCGCCTGCGGGAGCCCATACCCTGAAATTTTTACGAAAATCGAGCCACAAGTTTAGGCCCCAATCAAGTTGCCCCAATTCGCGGCCAGCCATGCTAAACATAGCCCGGAGAAGGACCGCTCCGGTTGTTTTTCAATAGAAAAACACAATTCTAACGAATAGTGTTTGTCAATGAAGAAACAACCTGCGGTTACAAGATCTTGAAACGACCCCTCCACGTGCGCACGTGCAGTTGCATCTCAACCGTGACACATGGAAATACATACTAACTGACTTGTGCACGGCACCCTACTGATCGATCTCTAGATGTTTGCCGAATTTGAGTGCAATCGGTCCAGCCGTTCTTGAAATCTGGAAGCGTCACCCTGCACGTGCGCACGTGCAAGATGGGTCCAAACTGACTTGCGCACGGCACCCTACTAATCGGTCTCTAGCGGTGTACCAAATTTGAACTCAATCGGCCCGGCCGTTCTCGAGATCTGGAAGCGTCACCCTGCACGTGCGCACGTGCAGTTGCACCCCAATCGTGGCACATGGAAATACATACTAAATGACTGCAACCTACTGATCGGTATCAAGCGTTATGCCAAATTTGAACACAATCGGTCCAGCCGTTCTCGAGATCTGGAAGCGTCACCCTGCACGTGCGCACGTGCAGTTGCACCCCTACCAAGACACATGGAAATGCATCGCCTGGAAAGTGTCTACCTCCATGCCAAGTTTTAGCGCAATCGGCCCAGTAATTACCGCGAGCTATTGCGCTTATTACAAAACAGGCACCTCTTGGCTTTGCACGTGGAACGTGCGTTAGGGGTCACCCATATGCATCGAGAGTAGCACACTATGTGAAAGAAGGGAAAAAGCTACCCCACACAAAAAAACCGCACGTGTATCAGCCCAGTGGTTGCCGAGATATAAGTCGTACAAAAACGTCCCCACGGCGGCCGGCCGCTATTTAGCAGTAAAATCGTGTCGCATCCTTCTATTAGAGGTATCCCCGTCACCTGTTCGTATACTGTCTGAGCAAAGGCCATACGTTACGGTCCAAACTCCATAGTGAGGCGGACATACGAATTTACGAGAGTTTAGCGACGAAATGATTCACTTAATTGTTAAGTAATGGGTACCATTAGGTAGACCATAAATTTTATCTAGCATCTCACCGTAGATGCAGTAAAAAGTGCTTTACTTTTCAATGTATGTAAAGACTTGCTCAGCTCAATCAGTTCACTCTGTATTGGCTCAAGCCGTATCATGCGAACGCAATACAAACTAGAGCACCGACAGCGCAGCGCTCCCCAACTCACTGCTCGCCCAGTCCACCCGGGCCGCCGCCACGACGGCCCCCCCCCCCCCCCGCAAGTAGGCATCCCGCACTGCACCGACAGCCGCGGGCGACCAGCTGACCGGCCAGCTGACCGGCCAGCAGCCGGCGGGCGGCAAGCCACGGATGGCCGACCCGCCGGCGCGGCGAGGGAGGGGAGGGACGCAGCTGAAAGACCCGACTACATATATATCAAAGAATGATACATTATATGTAATCATCGATGACGCGACATAAATCTGCTTTATTGGGGTTAGCGGTGTAGTCTGTGATGCCATCACAATGAAAATAGCCTAGTTTTGTAGAGCATCAAATTCTGATTCCATAACGACTCTCGCTAGTCCATTTTCAATTGTAAATAAGCCTTTTATTGCGATGCAAAGTCCCGAAATGGTGCCGACGGCGGCCGGTCCCCCGATGGTACCATACCATAGATGGTAAACAGGTTAGTTCACATTCCCGCCGCTATGCGGGCGGCGGCGGCGCCACCTGTCCTCGTGTCCGCCTGACACCGTAACGATATAGGTCTGAGCTCAAATCTCGGTAATGTCGTGCTTTTTTACTATATTTCTCAAAAACGGCACCACGTGCAATAAAGTTGTATATATCATTGGAAAGAGCATCAAAAGTTGTATAACCTATCAACTTTTCACATAAATATATCTCAACTGTAAAAAGTTATTAAGCAGCAAAGACGCTCCCATTGACTTTCCATGTTAAAATTTTTCATTTTTAAACGAGCCTAAAAAGAACAAACGAATTTGCACAGCTTAAAGAAGCATAACAACATGTTCTATGGTCTTTTCTCAACAAGTCCTGGAAGTTTAAACAAAATCGTATCATATAATTTTGTACAATGAGCGAATGAAAAAGTCTCTGCAAAAATGCCCATTGACTTAACATGGGGAGCGAAAAAAGTTCAACTTTGACCTCGTGCAAAGTCACGTTACGAAGTTCTGAGGGGTATACGGCGCACACTAGCGTGTACCCAAACGTGTTTGCCATAAAATGCTGGGAAGAAAACCACCTCTTCCTTGGCTCGTTTTCCCGCTATTCGCGATCGCGCAAAAAGTGTCCAAAACCCCATTGACTTAACATGGGGAAAATGGAATCGCACGTGCCACGTGCCACGAGGTTTTAAGCGAGTAGCGACCGAAGCCATCAGGTAGATCGCCCCCGGGAGCCCATACCCTGAAATTTTTACGAAAATCGCAATGCACGTTTAGGCCCCGGTCAAGTTGCCCCAATTCGCGGCCAGACTTGCAAAACATAGCCCGGAGACGGACCGCTCCGGTTGTTTTTCAATAGAAAAACACAATTCTAACGAATAGTGTTTGTCTTTTCAAACAACCTGCGGTTACCAGCATCTGCGATGCTGGGCTCCGCATCGCGGGACCGCAGGTTGTTTGAGCAAGCACCTCTGTAACGCCGCAAAAACGCCCGCCGCCAAACGAGAGGATGAGCCTTGCACGTGCAGACCGGAGCGGGTGTGCCACGAACTGATGTGCACTGCACTCTACTAACCGGTCTCTAGTGGTTTGCCAAATTTGAGTGCAATCGACTCGGCCGTTTTCGAGATCTGGAAGCGACACCCTGCACGTGCGCACGTGCAGTTGCATCCCAATCGTGGCGCATGGAAATACATACTAAATGACTGGTGGACGGCGCCCTACTGATCGGTATCAAGCGGTATGCCAAATTTGAGCACAGTCGGCCCAGCCGTTCTTGAGATCTGGAAGCGTCAGCCTGCACGTGCGCACGTGCCAAATGGGTCCCATCTGACTTGTGCACGGCACCCTACTCGCCGATCCCTAACGGTGTGCCAACTTTGATCACAATCGGCCCAGCCGTTCTCGAGATCTGGAAGCGTCACCCTGCCCGTGCGCACGTGCAGCTGCACCCCAACCGTGACACATGGAAATGCATTGCCGGGCGCGTGCCAACATCCATGCCAAGTATCAGTGCAATCGGCAAACTAACTGCAGAGTTATTAGACTTGTTACCGAACTGACACCTCTTCGTTTTGCACGTGGCACGTGCATTAGGGGTCACCCAAACGCATCGAGAATAGCACACTACGTGTGAGAAAGGGAGGAGCTGTCCCACACAAAAGACCGCGAGTGAATCGGTCAAGCAGTTGTCGAGCTATAACCTTTGCAAAGGCGCCCGCACGGCGGCCGACTGCTAATATTCAGCAATTATCAGTGTCGCTTCCGCACACGGGAGGTATCCCCGTCACCTGTTCGTATACTCTAATGTGGTTGGGTTCAAGTCACAGTCGAGCCCTGCTTTTTTACAACTTTTCTTGAAAACGGGACACCGTGCAGTGACGTTCTCTACATCGTGGGAAAGAGCATCGAAAGTTGTATATTGTATGAACTTTTCACTTTTATATACGTGCAACGTAAAAACTTATTAAGCAACAAAGACGCTCCCATTGACCTTCCATGTTAAAAATTGTCATTTTTAAACAAGCTTTTAAAGAAAAAACGATTTTGCACAGCTTAACGAAACACAACAGAATATACTATGCTCCTTCCTCAACAACTCTGGAATGTTTGGACGAAATCGTGACACATAATTTTTTACAATGCGCGAATGAAAATATCTCTGCAAAATTGTCCATTCACTTAACATGGGACACAGCAAAATTCCAACTTTGACCTCGTGCAAAGAAACGTTCCGAGATTCTGACGGGTATACGGCGCACACTGGCGTGTACCGGAACGTGTTTGCCATAAAATGCTGGGAAGAAAACCACCTCTTCCTTGGCTCGTTTGTCCGCCATTCGCGATGGCGCAAAAAGTGTCCCAAACCGCCATTGACTTAACATGGGCGAAAATTAAAACGCACGCGCCACGCGCAAAAGAATTCTGAGCGAGTAGCGACCGATGCCATCAGCTAGATCGCCTTCGAAATTCTATACCCTGAGATTTTTACGAAAATCGTTGCAGAAGTTTTGGCTGGAATCAAGTTGTACTGATTCGCTGCCAAGTATGGAAAACATAGCCCGGTGAACGACTGCTCCGGTTGTTTTTCAATAGAAAAACACAATTCTAACGAATAGTGTTTGTCTTTTCAAACAACCTGCGGTTATACCAGCATCTGCGATGCTGGGCTCCGCATCGCGGGACCGCAGGTTGTTTGAGCAAGCACCTCTGTAACGCCGCTAAAGGTGTGCCGAATTTGAATGCAATCAGCCCAGCCGTTTCTGAGATCTGAAAGCCTCACCCTGCACGTGCGCACGTGCAAGCTGGGTCCCAAATGACTTGTGGACGGCACCCTAGTTGCCGGTCTCTAGCGGTGTACCGAATTTAAGCTCAATCGGCCCAGCCGTTTTCAAGATCTGGAAGCGACCCCTACACGTGCGCACGTGCAGTTGCACCCCAACCGAGACACATGAGTATACATACTAACTGACTTATGCACAGCACCCTACTAACCGGTCTCTAAAGGTGTGCCGAATTTGAATGCAATCGGCCCAGCCGTTCCTGAGATCTGGAAGCGTCACCCTGCACGTGCGCACGTGCAACCTGGGGCCCAGCAGACCTGTGCAAGACATCCTACTACGCGATCTCTAGCGGTGTGCCAAATCTGAGCACAATTGGCCCGGCCGTTCTCGAGATCTGGAAGCGTCACCCTGCACGTGCGCACGTGCAGTTGCACCCCAATCGTGGCACATGGAAATGCATACTAAATGACTGCAACCTACTGATCGGTATCAAGCGTTATGCCAAATTTGAACACAATCGGTCCAGCCGTTCTCGAGATCTGGAAGCGTCACCCTGCACGTGCGCACGTGCAGTTGCACCCCTACCAAGACACATGGAAATGCATCGCCTGGAAAGTGTCTACCTCCATGCCAAGTTTTAGCGCAATCGGCCCAGTAATTACCGCGAGCTATTGCGCTTATTACAAAACAGGCACCTCTTGGCTTTGCACGTGGAACGTGCGTTAGGGGTCACCCATATGCATCGAGAGTAGCACACTATGTGAAAGAAGGGAAAAAGCTACCCCACACAAAAAACCGCACGTGTATCAGCCCAGTGGTTGCCGAGATATAAGTCGTACAAAAACGTCCCCACGGCGGCCGGCCGCTATTTAGCAGTAAAATCGTGTCGCATCCTTCTATGGGAGGTATCCCCGTCACCTGTTCGTATACTGTCTGAGCAAAGGCCATACGTTACGGTCCAAACTCCATAGTGAGGCGGACATACGAATTTACGAGAGTTTAGCGACGAAATGATTCACTTAATTGTTAAGTAATGGGTACCATTAGGTAGACCATAAATTTTATCTAGCATCTCACCGTAGATGCAGTAAAAAGTGCTTTACTTTTCAATGTATATAAAGACTTGCTCAGCTCAATCAGTTCACTCTGTATTGGCTCAAGCCGTATCATGCGAACGCAATACAAACTAGAGCACCGACAGCGCAGCGCTCCCCAACTCACTGCTTGCCCAGTCCACCCGGGCCGCCGCCACGACGGCCCCCCGCAAGTAGGCATCCCGCACTGCACCGACAGCCGCGGGCGACCAGCTGACCGGCCAGCTGACCGGCCAGCAGCCGGCGGGCGGCAAGCCGCGGATGGCCGACCCGCCGGCGCGGCGAGGGAGGGGAGGGACGCAGCTGAAAGACCCGACTACAATATATCAAAGAAACATTATATGTAATCATCGATGACGCGACATAAATCTGCTTTATTGGGGTTAGCGGTGTAGTCTGTGATGCCATCACAATGAAAATAGCCTAGTTTTGTAGAGCATCAAATTCTGATTCCATAACGACTCTCGCTAGTCCATTTTCAATTGTAAATAAGCCTTTTATTGCGATGCAAAGTCCCGAAATGGTGCCGACGGCGGCCGGTCCCCCGATGGTACCATACCATAGATGGTAAACAGGTTAGTTCACATTCCCGCCGCTATGCGGGCGGCGGCGGCGCCACCTGTCCTCGTGTCCGCCTGACACCGTAACGACATAGGTCTGAGCTCAAATCTCGGTAATGTCGTGCTTTTTTACTATATTTCTCAAAAACGGTACAACGTGCAATAACGTTCTATATATCATTGGAAAGAGCATCAAAAGTTGTATAACCTATCAACTTTTCACTTAAATATATCTATAACGTAAAAAGTTATAAAGCAGCAAAGACGCTCCCATTGACTTTCCATGTTAAAATTTTTCATTTTTAAACGAGCTTCAAAAGAGCAAACGAATTCTGACAGCTTAACGAAGCATAACAACATGTTCTATGGTCTTTTCTCAACAAGTCCTGAAAGTTTAAACAAAATCGTATCATATAATTTTGTACAATGAGCGAATGAAAATGCCTCTGCAAAAACGCCCATTGACTTAACATGGGGAGCGAAAAAAGTTCAACTTCAAACTCGTGCAACTCAAGTTAACGAATTCTGACGGGTATACGGCGCACACTGGCGTGTACCAGAACGTGTTTGCCATAAAATGCTGGGAAGAAAACCACCTCCTTCTTGGCTCGTTTTCCCGCCATTGGCGATCGCGCAAAAAGTGTCCAAAACCCCGTTGACTTAACATGGGGAAAATGCAATTGCACGTGGCACGCGCAATGATTTTTGTTGCGAGTAGCGACCGGTACCATCAGGTAGATCACCTGCAAAAGTCTATACCCTGAAATTTTTACGATCCTAAACGCAAAACTCTAGGCTGCGACCAAGTTGCCCCAATTCGCTGCCAGACTTGCAAAACATAGCCCGGAGAAGGACCGCTCCGGTTGTTTTTCAATAGAAAAACACAATTCTAACGAATAGTGTTTGTCTTTTCAAACAACCTGCGGTTACCAGCATCTGCGATGCTGGGCTCCGCATCGCGGGACCGCAGGTTGTTTGAGCAAGCACCTCTGTAACGCCGCAAAAACGCCCGCCGCCAAACGAGAGGATGAGCCTTGCACGTGCAGATCGGAGTGCGTGTTCTACGAACTGACGTGCACTGCACTCTACGCCGCCAACCGCAAAACGCCGCAAAAAACGGCCGCCCGCCGTCAAACGCAAAAACCGCAAAAATGCGCCCGGCCGCCGCCAACCGAAAATAAACCTTTTACCGAAAACGACGCAAAAACAAAATCACCCGTTTCGCGGCGGGCGGGCGATGGGCGAATTTTTTATGGGCGATTTTTTCAGCCAAACTCAGACTCGGGCTCTGAGTGCAGCCTGAGTTATAGATGTCGCTGTCATTCAGCCACTGAAACAAAAGCGCCACGATTACCGTCAAATCATATTTCCTACGCGGCCGAGAAAAAAATGAAGCGGAAAGTGAGTAAGACCTACCTGACACACGGTACAGTTGTTTTGAACATCACCAGTTGAACCACGAGGCATCCATATTCCATACCAACGAAAAGTTTTCCATCTCTTGGTATATTAGCCGTAGGCTAATATTCCAGGCAGCGGCACGAGGAGCCGGATGGAGGAAACATGGATGCACGCTTGGTAAGGGCTGGATAGTATATTAGGACGTGAGCTTTACCAAAAGGCATCCACGCACCGCGCTGCCCGCCCTTGACGCAGTTAGCAAAAAAGTTGGCTCCAAATGTGATAGCCATCTTTCAATTACGTTAATTCAAGTTCGAAAGATGATTGGTGTTACTAAAAAAAGACTACGTCAAGAGCCCGTTACGATGTAACGGAAGACAAACCAGCCACTCCACACCTAGGCAGTTTTTCACACGCATTCCTGCATTCACACTCGCCATTTCGTGCACCGGCCTGCCCGCTGCACAACGTAATATCTATGGCAACTATACTGTCTAAGGCATGATTGTTGCTCCTAATGGTTTTCTTTTTTCACAGACTGGAGTGTGCTTTACATGAAAATATAATGTAGTAGATGATACCTGCTCATTTCATCACTAAACGTGTGAAATGTTCAAATCATGTTGGCATGTGGATAAGATCCGAGACTAGGAATTTAAAGTGTAGAAATGTCGGTGGCTGCTGGACGCATCTGCAACTGAGCTCATGGTCCTAATCATCCGCGAAAGTGACGAAACTACAGGAATGTCACGATAAAGATGCGCAGTACCCTGTATGTTCATGGCATACAGCTGCAAGCTAAGACAAA
Source organism: Amphibalanus amphitrite (assembly GCF_019059575.1). Taxonomy (NCBI): domain Eukaryota; kingdom Metazoa; phylum Arthropoda; class Thecostraca; order Balanomorpha; family Balanidae; genus Amphibalanus; species Amphibalanus amphitrite. The sequence continues at coordinate 159,547 of NW_024882937.1, forward strand.
ACTAGAAACGATCTTTGGGTAGAACATATAAAGTGAAGCAATACCAATGCAGAACTACTTGGAGTCACAGGAACCAGTGTGTCCAACATATCAATCAGCTAACATGTAAGAACGCATGTGTAAGGCCGCATGTGCAACTGTAATCCCTCTTGATCGACTACAAGAATGGAAAGAAAACGTCAACGGAGTAAAACTTCACCATGTGAATCTGCGTATAACTGGCATTCGTGATCAAGTATGCACAACAGATGTGAGGTGAGGACGCGGTGTCATTGCGATACAACATCAACTGATGCAATATTGGAATGCATTTTGCACTCATTCTTGCATATTGATAAGATCAAAAGTAAGGCGATAATGTGGATAAGTGTGTTGACAGATGTCGAAGACTGACGGTGATTACGAACTGCTTAACAGGCGACCGGATTGACGGTGATGCGCCTGACCGATCGTTGGAGTGCATGTCGCATCTGATGTCTATGGAAAACGGCAAAGGAGAAAACAGGACTATGGTGAAGGGCTGTTCTAACATCACATAGAACGGGAATGAGCAGTAACACCTCCCAATGAAAGCAGTGAAAAACAGCGAAACTGCCTGTTTATCCTGCCATGGTGCTAATGCCCAAAGTCAAGTTTTGTTTGTGTGTGTGTGGAAAGCGGTAGGGCCCTATGCGCTAAGCTTTCATCCGTTTTAGCTTTGGTATCACAATACAAGTATTAGGTGCTCGCACACTACTGCCAGTAGTTCAGTCGGTACTGAGTAGCCCGCAGCTAATAACAACCTGATATTTGCTTCCTGCACAAACGTAGATGGCGGCTAGCATTATGGAAGTGTCTTTACATGATGAGTCTGATCGACGATGATGAATGAAATAATCATTTGAACTCGTTGAAAGATGACGATGTCCGGGTCACAACGAAGTGACTTAAAACTTGCAGGATGAATAACTGATGATTGGGCCGATGAATGTGGCTTGTGCTGCAGCCGAGGCCTGTGGGGACGGACGACCGGTGAGGTACAAATGGAGCAAGGAAACGAGACGTGAATGTACACCAAGCACAATGATATTTAGCTATCATAAGCGTTGACAATGGTGAATAGTCGAGCTGTTCGTCATATTGAGCCTTCACGTCATAGCCATTGCAATATCAAGCTCCCCAAATTGTCATTAGCTTTCGCAGCCCAAGTCCAGTATTGAGTGCTCAAAGAACTTGCCAAGGCAATATAGCTGTGAGCAGCCCGAAGTTCATGGACGGATGATGACCTTTCCCTCTAGCAAAAAGTAGACGACGTCCAGCGCTATAGTCGAACAGTGCCACTGCCAGAAAGGGAGAAGGTTTGCGAAATTCGGTTCGAATATCGGGAATTCGGGAATTCGGTTAGATGGTTATGGAATGGACCATATTAAGGCATTTAGAATATCCTGCGCACGGTTTTCCTGAAAACCTGAAAACCGTAGATAGTGGGAAAACCTCAGGGGGGGGGGGCGGAAATCCGCCCCCCCCCCCCGTCGGTGCGCGGGATATATTTGATTGATATGTGTAGGCACTGCTTTAAAAATACAGTAAAACACTGAAAACTAGTGATGTCAATTACGGAAAATCGGAATACCGATACCAAACCAAATACCAACCAAAACCGTGGAGAAATATACCGAAACCAAACCAACTTGGGAACATGAGGAAAAAACCAACTTTTTACCGATTTCTTAGCCTCTTAGACATTAGCGAGGGTTCATGATACCAACAAAATACCAAACACATTAGGATTGAAATACCAAATACCGAGTTGGTATCGGTTTGGTATTGGTATACCAAAAAGTTGGTATCCGATTGACATCTCAACTGAAAACCAAAGCAACGTTGGAATGATTTTCCGTAGGTATGCGTTTAGTTAGCCAAGCAAACAAAGTCACAGGCTCTTGCACATATTACAGAGTGCTCCGGCACTGGTGTAACAAACAACTCACTTGCACTGGGGTTCGGGCTCACAGAGTAGATCCAACAGATAACAGGTCGCATTCAGCATTGCGCCGGACACTGCTGAAAATGTTGACAAGTGTCTGTCAGTAAACGCAAACATCAATCCCAATAGATAGGTACATGAAGACGATGACAAACATGTTGACATTGTGTAGGAATGAGGACAGTAAATGATCACACAAAATGTAAAGCATTCTGCAACGTGTTGACAATGGACATTCAAATATGAATACATACCAGCCGTACGCAAGTGTCTTCGAAAATGTTGACCTCTTGATGGTGATGGAGAAGGTGTATCACGTCCACAGGCTTCAAGAAGTCGATCCATTGTCCGCATATTGTTAAATTTGGTCATCACATGTCCGTTTTCAACGCATCCGTAAACCGATGGCGAGAGCATTTAAGAACGTTTGAGCATGTGACTGAAATACTCAAAGACACAAGTTGGAGGAAGGAGCAGGCGAAAAAAGAAAGATAACAACACAGTGTATGAGCATCGTGTTCCAGTGCTAAAAATATAACTGAAAGGAAATGCAATATCATGTTGGATCGCTCATGAGTGTGAACAAATGCTATAGCGATGCTACTACAACTATACGAAAACATGACCGCTTTT